>NW_007727102.1:222671-238824 GCF_000696425.1 Galeopterus variegatus
GGGGGGGGGGGGGGAATCCAATGATAGCCTTAGGCACAGGCTTCAGGCCTGTGATTCTGTAACACAAATCTTAGCAGATACATGTAGGTTCAGAGGGATTGAATGAGACCTATAGAATTCTTTACTATGAATCTGATATCATATAATGATGTTTTCTTGCACATCTGTGCAATATGATCTTCACCAACATGAAGACCTAGTTTCATTTTTTTTAAATTTGTGCCAACTTATCTCCACAAGGGCAAATTGGGCTGAGTATAAGATAATCAGCAATGTAATATGCAACAAACATATGCAATCATGTGTACAGATGCTTCTTCATAAGAATTCTGCAAGGTAGCCATTGCTATTACATTTTTACAGCAAGAAAAATCAAGATTTAGAGAGGGTAAGTGAGTTGCCCAAGGTTACATATGCAATACAGTTTTTTACAATAATATTGTGTTTTCACACATAAAAACATCTGTGGTTAAAAGTGATAGTGAGGGTTAGTTGGTACTTATTCACTGTTTTAATTGACAGTGCTTATTCTCTTAATCTGGGGACCTAGAGAATGTGCCTACTTTGAAATAACAACCACATAAAAAACTTTAGTTATTTATGTAAATATGCCTGATTTGAAATGAACTGAGTGAACAACCCCCCATAGAAGATGCTAAAAGTTGAATTTTTAAACTCAAAACCATAAAACTCTATTTTTTCATATGAAAACTCACCACACTTTGCAAATGCTGGAAAGCAAAGAATAAAATGGCACATAGTAACGCAAAGAAGTAGATCACTCATGCTTAACAGATAGTGGGTTTTAGGAGTAAGTGGGCAGGACTTTGCTCATCTTGCCCTCCAGCAGAGTTCCCTTTAACTTCAGCATGGTGCTTTTTAGTATTTTTCCACTGAGATAAGTAAATTAGAATTATCTGGAGTCTGTTGAGAATAATGGCAAAAACAGACGACCCAAAAAGTCTGGTCCATCAATGTCTGGATGACATAATTACTTTCTGGAATGACAAGGGGTAGTTGAGGCAGGAAAACAGTACATCAGATTAAAATGTTAAAGCCAAATGCTAGATTTTTTTTTTTTTTGCTTTGATAAAGCAAGATGATGGCAGCCTGTCAAATTGCACTAAGTGATAGAATATAATTTTATAATAGTTATTTGATGGACACCCTGGGTGAAAGCTTTATAGTTATATTTAATTTCGCTATTAGCCCATATTTAAGAATACTTTAAGAAGCAAGTATACTTCTTAAATGGTAATAGTTATACATTAAGTGTCCTATCTTCACACCATAAGAAAACACTTTCAAAAATCTCAGTCAAGGCATTTTCACAAAATGCTACACAAATGTAATTTATACTCTATTTATAAAAAGATACAGATATCCTCTCAGATAGCCAGGTTCTATAATAATGATTTTGGCATAGAATTTATCAGCAGTTTAGGTTCTTAGCTAGAAAACAAATAAGGAAATTACAATTGTGGCATCAGGGATTTATTTTTCATCCTTGGTGAGTGCTTATTAGACATTAGGAATAATGTGTTGCATCTGGGTACATGGATGTTAGCTCATCAAACAACCATTCTTTTGTGGCAGCATCTCCTTGGTTTCATTCAGGAAAAAAATTTCTCCTCCATCTCAGTGGCTCATCTGAGGCCCCAGGATGACTGTGGTGTGCCAGTGAGAGGCATAGTGATTAACTAGTTCAGGAATTGGTGTGTGATGTGCCCCAATAAAACCCAGAAATGCTCTCTTTTCACTCATGTTGCTATGCTGATAGGATAAGTCTGGAGTTTTCCGCTTCCAGAGGATAGCCTAAGAATGACGTCCACACAATAAAGAAGAATCAGAAAACAGAGAAAGACCATCTGGGGACAAAGTTTGAGCAACTGAATCGAGCTATTCCTGATGTCCGAAATATGGTTGCCTGGGCTCTCAGTTATATGAGCAGATGAATCACTCTAACCCCAACACAAATACATACACATACACTATTTTTTTTTCCTTTTGCACGTGCCTATTCCAGTTGGATTTCTATCACTTTGACACAAAAGAGCTCCAACTAACAAACAACATACACATTATAAAAATGCCTCACTCATTATAATATGTTCAAGTTAATGCCTGTTAAACCTAAATTGTCAAACCCTTCCGCCTACAAAACCCTTTTGTTTTGAGGAGATTTATCAGACATGTAGCCTGTGGAGACAGAAGACTTCAGAGCCCGAGGGGGTCCTGGTAGGAGCAGAGGTGCTTCCTGTTGTCAGATTTTCTATGACACAAATGATCCCCGAATCCCAAAATATTAAGGTACTGACAGAACTTTAGGACATGCTTGGGTGAGCTATGCCCTTCCTCAAAAGGCAATCTGAATACTAGAAATTAGCTTCTGGCCTCTGAGGTCCATGTAGGAAATCAGACTACTCTGCAGCAGTAGTCTGCAGCAGAGTTTTCCAGTTTGTTAACCAAAGCATTAGTTTCAACAGATGTTCATCGGAAAGAGAAATAAAAATATGTGGCCAAATGAGTTAGGTTTTTGGTTTGTTTGTTTGTACGTTTTATACCAGCAAGTATTGTGAATTTTCCAGAAGGGCTACAACAAGTGATTTTTGGCCATGGGGCTCTTTCTTCAATCTTAAGGTTCCATCGAATACATTTTGGAAGTGCCACACTCTATATCTTTGTGAGTTCTAGGCATAAAGGCCTCAGTGGTTTGAGAAGATTTACACATCATTTAACAGTGGCAAGGGAAATACATTTTGGAAGTGCCACACTCTATATCTTTGTGATTTCTAGGCATAAAGGCCTCAGTGGTTTGAGAAGATTTACACATCATTTAACAGTGGCAAGGGGAAAGACAGAGTCATGTAGTACAAAGAACACAGGTTTTGGAGTTGTCAGGGCCGGGAGCTGACTTTGGCCTCTTTTGTTAGCTCACCGGGACCACGGGCAATCACACCGCCCCTCTAAGTCACAGGTGTAAAATGAGAACAAAACTACCTATTTCGCTGAGCTGTATTAAAGCTTAATTCAGGGAGGACATATTCTAGTATTCACAACAGATCTTAAGTTCCTCAAATGTGTGTTTGAAACCCACTCGATTGCTTATTAGCTATGTGACCATGGTAAATTACTTCCCCTACCTAAGTCTCTTATGAACCTTTTGTTAAATAGGGTAGTATATTAATTACCTTCTAGGGGTATCCAATCTTTCCGGTGTTTCAACTTTCAAAGGCTTATGGTAGTTTAGAGGCAATCCTCTTATAAGTGTACAAATTGCAATGATTATAGGAACAAGTTGTAATTGTTTCTAGCAAGTTTTTAAGAGTCTTTGATGTTATGATTAGTGTTTTATATGTTAATATATTGATAGGGGTGCTTATTTGCTTGTTCCCTTGTATGCCTTTATGGTTTCTAGGTTCAATGTGCAAATAAATCTTTGATCTCAGTAGGTCTATTTGGTTAAAAAAGAAAGCTGAAAGAAATTAAACATGAGAAGCACAAGGTTTTGCAATATTTACAAAGAAGTGAGATTAGGGATTCACTGTGAAAGTACAGAGAGCTAGGGTCCATAACTGGAATGTGGAGAGAAGTGCCCCAAAACCAAACCACACATGAAGAGGGTCCTGTGTTATGGAGAGTTGGTCCCATGATGTGCCATCACTCAGCTGCGGCTCCTTTGTAGCCAGAGGTAGCTACATGATGCACTCTAGGTTGATGTCACACTGAGCAAATCAAAGGCAACGCTCTGCAAGCCATCGGCTTTTGCCTCCTGCCCTTCTGAAATCACCATGGGGAAGATTTCTGTCATTGCAAAGGTTTCATTTCCAGCTATTCTCTCATCATGAGTGATTTCAGGAAGCTGGCTGGAATGTGGTGCCTCCTGGAACATGTACCTTGATGGGGATTGCTAAATTTCAAAAAGAACTTAATTTTTGATGGATAATGCCTAAGAGAGGAATCTGGGGATTCATCAAACCCAGCTATCAATAAAATTAACAGCAAAAATGGGTACTTAGGCAAGCCACCCAAATACAGGGTTAGGTAAATGTGTAAGGCACTAAGTAACTAACGATGACACTTTTTTGTTTTATGTTGTACAGAAAAAAAAAAAAAAAGAAAAGAAAACCAAGCAGGCTTTACTGAAAACACAGGTTAAAGAGAATCACAAGGGAAAAGGAAAAGAGAGGATCAAATTATATTTTGCACTCCCATTCCAGCTCATCTGATGCTGTTTTGTAATGTTCTGACTTCAATACTTCCAAAGAGAGAGGGAAATGATCTTGCTTTTACCTTTGCTGTATACAATGCAGTTGTTTTTGTTGTCTTCCACTCCCTGCCAAGTCACATCCAGCAGCCACTTGGGACCAGCCGTCAGCACCATGGGGACCTGAGCCTTTGTCTTCTGTAGAAAGAATGATAACAAACAGATGCCATTTGCTTTCGTTGATTAAAAACTTGAATAATAACTGTACTAATCATTTTATTTTTACAAACAACTAAATCTCCCAAACCATAATCCAAGTCCTTATTCCCCTGTCTCATGATATCTTTTTAAGACGACAGAAGCTGTAAGGCTTTACTGCTTTCACTAATCTGAATGCTAGAATTATTATCAAGGATTTTTTTTTTTCCTAAATGATACTGGATCAGATCTCCTAGATTAGACAGATCTCTTGCGGCTCTGACTTATAAAGAGAATGCAGATGACTTTCATTGCAAAGAGCAGAGTGTTTAGAAGTGAACTTTAGACACATTGTACTTTACTATCAACAGGATCTCACTATTTCCTGAAACAGACAGGAAAGAATTTAAAGAATCAGGATCCATTTCAAAGCTCTATCCTGAGCAACATTTATATTAAAGTAGGAACTTATTCTGAATGAATAATGAAATCTATCCAACCCTCTTTGCTAAGTGTGAATATGTAGTCTGACTGTAACTGAAATAATAATAATGCTAATGATTCACCATACATTGTCTCCAGAAAGACTATAAAAGAGTAATCGTGAATAAATTCAAATGCAGAGCAACTAAATCATGACATCCTTGCTATGAGAAGCAGTGAAGCAGGCAGACAGTGCTGTAGTTCTAACAAAATATTTTCAGTGTACATTTCAAATACAGGGCTCTAAAGGTTCATCATTTTGGGCTGCTTGGCATGCAAATTATTTACCTTTAAAACTCTGTTGATAAATTTACATGGCAGGAAATAAACTGGGGAAAAAATAAGTAAGCCTTAGCAAGACTGTTTTTCCCGATGAGTCACAGTGAACAGGCATTCAGACTTTTATCATTCACCAACTCGTGTTCTGTATATCAAATATCATGAAACCACAACACAGAGTACAATACAACGGTCTCAAGGTAATTTTTGAACTGAATTTTCACCTAGATACGATCCTGCCATAGAAATTTCAGCCCATTCTGGGACTTTCCCACATGTTATGTGCTATCACAAATTTCCCAAATTGGCATTAACAAGTATTCACGTGAGGAATTCCATGTAATGTGGTGATTTCAAATCTCTCAGGAGTCTGGAAAACCCATTTCACCCACCTCATGACAGCAATGATAGTGCATGATACACTGATCCATTATTAACTACAGAGCCATATTAAAAACTATACATAAAATTAATGCTGACCTATTTCCTGAAATATCAATTACATTATAAAAGGTAAAAATCACTACGAAATATACTATTTAATGGAAAAATCAATCATGATTGATGAATTTTTTAAAAACTCTGAAAAAAAATTATTTCAAATATTAAAACAGAAGAGGTATTAAACCAGATTAAGTATAACAAATTCAAGCAGAGTTTTAATATTTTGATTCATTTTAGAGTCTTAATTTTTTAACTTAAATATCTTAATAGTTGGCAAGTGTATCCCTGAAAAACAGTTATCTGAAAGCCCTGTAAGAAAGAAGTGATTTCGATTCATTTTAGAGTCTTAATTTTTTAACTTAAATATCTTAGTAGTTGGCAAGTGTATCCCTGAAAAACAGTTATCTGAAAGCCCTGTAAGAAAGAAGTGATTTTATATTCTGTGTGTGTGTATACACACACGCACACACGCGCACACACACACACAGATTAACAATCTAAGCAAAAATGTTATCAAGTTATACTTACCGTTATCAGTTTGATTGGCTATTATTATTTACTCCATTTTCAAAGAAAAATTAGAGGAGAAACAAACTTGTTCAATCTTCAATTATAGTGGCCCATACTTAATTAAATATTAGGTCTTAAATTTGCATATTTTGCTCCTTTTACTACCAGAGCAACAGGTAAATCCAAAGGTTAGGGTTTGTAGGTCTCCAACTAGTAAGCAGAACAAGTCAAGGAGAGGGGGTCCACCATTTGGGTTAAGCTGTGTACGAGGTACTAAGTGGTCTTATTTGTAACATCTACCCTCTTCTGATTTTAAATAACAGATTTCAAAATGGGCAACTGACCTTATTTCTACTGCATTCTCTTATGTCATGGGAAATAATTATTTTAAATTACTTAATCTTTTTACTCCATAGTCCTTAAAATCACATGAAATTCTACACAGTAAATCAGCTTTTATAATATTCCATAGATAATATGAAAAATAGATATTGATCACTTTATTTAGGAAATCTTTTACTGTAAAGTAAATCAATTGACTTGCCAATACCATAATCTTCCACTCATTACACAAATAAACCCTGTCCTGTGATTGGTACTAGGAAAATGAATAGGTCTTTTATAGTAAAGGATACAAATACATAAATAAAAAGAATTTAATATAATGTGAACAGTACCATGGTAGGAAATACTAAGGCATGTGGACATTGTTTTGGGGTCAGTGAAGGGCAAGAGAGAAACTCCTGTCCTGTGGAGTCTGGGAAGACATCATAGAGGAGGTAACACTCGAGAAGGATTTTAAAGAACAAACAGAAAGAATCTGCAGTTGCTGGAAGTAATGTGGGCAAAGCCTGAGCAATGTAAGAGAGTGGAGTGTACGAGAAACAGGGAATAGTTCTGGGACGCTTCGGTTTAAGTTATTAGAACTTTATTTAGTATGTAAAAAGCACTAGAAAGTGTTAGTTACCATTATAATAATCAATATTATCATTATTGATAAATGGGCAGAACATAGCATATGCGTCTGCAAGGGCAGGTTAGAAACAGATTGTGAAGGACCTTTACATATGAGTCAAAATTTTTTGTGCTTACTTACGGAAGCAAGTCACTAGAGTTTCTTGTTTTTATTTTTGGGGGTGGCTACAGTCTGGCACAGGGACTGAACTCCAGACCCTGGACTTCGGTGTTATCAGAACCATGCTTTAACCAACTGAGATCACTACCCAGCCCCTACCAAGTAAAGACATTTTTAAGCAAGAAGAATAGGGCTACTACTATTTATGCTACTTGTACAAGCATTTTGTTAGACACTTCCCTCACTCACCTGGTCCTCATATATATTTTCAGATGAGGGAATTTCAACTAAAAGATTAAATAATAATTTTCTTTAGGTGGAATAGGTGGTAGAAGGTTTCCAAACACTACCACCACTAACGTGAAAATCACTTGGGTTTTTGTGGGACTGAAGGGGTTCCCAGGAAGCTGTACTTTCAAGGCTAAAATCTCAAAGTCCTGGGAAACCAGGATGAGTTATTCACCCCCACCCCTACTACTACTACTATTAAAATGTTAGTGATTTACATCTATTGAGCACTTGCTAAATGTTGGCGTTTAAGTTAAGTACTTCACCTGAATGATCTTTTTTGATTTTTACAACTCCAGGAGTTAGGTACTAACATTTTCTCCATTTTTTACATAAATAAAGGCTTAGAGGAGTGGATTTTGTGACTTAAATAAAAGTAGCTGATTAATATCATTTTTTAATGGTAAGTTAGGCATTATATCTTTTAAAACTTTGGCAAACATTTATTATGCCTGGGCACAGGTAGAATCTGATTTATTAAGAAATCGAATTGAAGGGAAAACAAATTCTTTTACTTGAAATCAATAAGGCAAGAGCAAATATGGAACAAAGACTTGCAGAAAGCTATACCCAAGCTGTGAAGTAAGTAAGTAGATAAAAAAAATCTCAAGGGACCAGTTATTACAGTTTTGAGGAGGTAAGTCAGTCAATTCCTTTCTGAAGAAATCAACTTTTGTAGAGATTGACTGCCTTCAAAGCAGATTACCAAGTGCGAGAAGGGAAGAGTCAGCCAGGATTATATGAAATCTACACTCCAGAAAAATCCATGAATAGAAAATAACAATAATATCCACACTGATTATTAGGTTCACTTTGCCATGTTTCTAATATAAGGATTCATAGAATTCTAGAATGTTAAAAGCCAGAAGCAACTTTAAATTTCATTGAGTTTAATTTCCTGGTCTCACAAATGAGGAAAGTGAGGCCGTGATGTTTATCTAGCATCCCACAGTTCACACAACATTTTGGGAAGAGAGAACAGATATAAAAGGTGTATGGTAGGCAGGAAAATGGTCCCCCAGAGATGGTCAGGCCCTAATTTCCTGGAACCTAGGAATATGCTACCTTACTTGGCAAAAGGGATTATGAATATGTGATTAAGGTTTAGGATCATGAGATGGTGGGATTATCCTAGATTATCCAGATGGGTCCAATCTAATCGCATGAGTTCTTAAAAGTAGAAGAGAGGGGCCGGCCCGGTGGCGCACTGCTACAGTGCACCGCTTGGGAGTGCGACGGCACTCCCGACGAGGGTTCGGATCCCATGTACAGACCGGCCGCTCACTGGCTGAGCAGTGTGCGGGTGCAACACCGAGGGTTGCGATCCCGTTGCTGGTCCCGGTCCGGTACGGGCGCGACACTGAGGGTTGCGATCTGTTGCCGGTCACGAAAAAAGACAAAAAGGAAAAAAAAAATGAAAAAAAAAAAAAAGTAGAAGAGAAAGGCAAAAGAATAAATCGAAGAGATTCAGCATGAGAAGGATTCCACCTGTTTTTGCTGCTTTTAAAGAGGGGGGAATCAGGTAATAAACTAAAAAATATGGTGGTGTCTAAAAACCAGAAATGGCCTTAAGTTGACAGGAAGCAAGAAAACAGGGACTTTAGTTCTACAACCTCCAGGTACTGAATTTTGCTAACAATCTGAATGAGCAGGAAGTAGCTTCTTCCCTAGGACCTCCAGAAAGGAACAGATGTGGCTGACACCTTGATTTTAGTCTGGTGAGACCCACATGTGATATCTGATCTATAGAACTGTAAAATAATTCGTGTTATTTTAAGCCACTAAATTTGTGGTAATTTGTTTCAGCGGTAACAGAAAACTAACACGAAAGGTATTCAGATTTACTAACTTACAGTTAAAAAACGTGACTAAAGTCCCTTATCAAATGTGCTCAAAAGTGAAGCAACTTTCCTTTAGTTAAAATAACACCAACTATACATTGTCATTCCACAATCATTAGTCATTTATATGTCATTAGATATATTCATTGTTCTTGATTTTAAGAACGAGAAAATATAAGTGATGACTGTAATAATTCCTGCTTCTATAATTGAGTATTTAAAACATTTCTGGAATCGCCATTGATTTCACAGTTAAAGTATAACAAAAGGACATTACTGCTTTTGGAGTCAGATGATCTAGGTTTGAATCATGACACATGTTACTGGTAAACTCTATGATTGAAAAATAATTTAAATGTTCTGAACCTCAGAATGTACATCAGTGAATTGAGGATAATAATTTCTATACCAGAGGCTGTAGTTTAAAGCAACTAGCACAATGCTTAGTGCACTATAGATGCACATCAAACTTTTGCTGAATAGCTACATAAATAAATGAACTAAAATATACAAAAAGCATTCACTAAATCCCTGCTGTTCCTCAGCACTGATAATGTTTGTAGTGATTGTCATAGACGTCAAGACAAAAACTCTCCATTGCCCATTTTAAGGGTTGTGATAGTTATTAATGCTATTGATCAATTATTTCCAACTCTCCACTTTCCAGGTCTCCTTTAAAGTTAGGTATGGCCACATGACTTGACTTTACCAATGAAACTAAACATGAAGTGACTTGCATCCCTTCCACACAGAAGCCATAAGAGCCAATGGGCAATTCACCATTAAGCCTTTCCTTCGCAAGCAGCTAAGGAGGTGGAGCCCCTAGCTACGACAGGAGAAGGAAAGAAACTTTTTCTTTACATAAAAAGCTGTTGTGGTATTAGGGTTGCTTGCAACCTCAGCAAAACTTAGCTTACCCTCACTTATACAATGTTTTTCTTCATTTTTTCCATTTTGAAATAACCTATGGATTTTTAAAGGTTAAAGTTGACACTTTATATCTAGGCAGTCTCTTTCAGTAATAAATCAATTCAGGTACATAAGAGGAGCTTTGAATTTCAGTTAAACTGGATTTGTTTTTTTAAAGAAAAACTGTGCACTGTTGAGGCTCTACATCGTAAGTTAAAAAAAAATATGCACTCCTGGACATGGTTTGAGCCCAGAGTTTCACATTTAGACAGCCCACAACTAGACAAACTTGACAAGGACAAAAATGGGTCAAAAGTGTCATTTCTTAGGAATAATTAGAATCATCTAATGTGGATAAAAGAGGTCAAACTAGCATCCACTTCTCACTAACCTTTGGAGTTACTGGACCGACAAAGGAGGTAGCCTTCAATAAATGTTTATAGTCAAGCCAAAAGGTTAATGGAGATAAAAGTAGACAGCCCAAAGGTAAAGAATAGAGGAGAATTCTAACCCAAGAAACTGGTGACATAATGCTGTCTTAGGGATTCCAAATCGTGCTCGAAAAATTTGTTGAATATTTCCAAAATAAGGGTTAGGAAAAGCTAGAAGTTATAGAAAAATCTTTCCCATGAGAAGAGTTTGTTCTTACATTACACCTTTTTAAAAGAACTGGAAGTGTTATTTGATGAAAATAATTGGCTTCCATTGCCTTTAGTTTAGAAAAAATAACAAAATATATTTGAGAATTTCATGCCAATGCCTTGAGATGTAGTTTGATGCTGCTGAAAATGCCCTTGGTGTGCTGCTTTCATAACTAATAGATAAAAAGAGCTGAGGCCTGTTTGGCAAAATACTACTATTTTAACAATTAATTCATAGCTGTTTCTTTTCTCTCAACTATAAAACCATATTTGAAAGGTAGCATAGAAAATTTTCAGAATTACCGTAGACATTGGACCTATAATTAGAAACAAACACACACACGCACACACGTTTCCTGGCCTTTAAGAGTTAGATGTCACTACCATTGCCAACCTCTCCCAACTGAGTTATTCTCTATACGTAAATGAAAAAAATGGTACTGTATGTGACTTGAACTTGTACTACTATAAAGAAAATTTTACACAGTAAAATTTCAGTTAATGTATCCACGTAGTTCTCCACACTAGAATTCAATTCAAATTCAATCTAACAATCGCAAAAATATTGTATCATTCTCCTTTGAACTATGTGAAGTTTCCAGTGACAGTGAGCTTGAATTAAAAAATTTCCTTCACCAACAGCCTATTCTGTGGGGGCAAAGCAACTTAAAATCTTGGACTACCAGTGGTGAGGAGAAATATGCCAAGTGATAATTAAAGGCCCTATACAATTGTATTTTTAGTAATTTGGAGCATGGTATACAGTATCAGTATTATTGATTGGAACTATACAATCTTTGGTATGATGATTTCCACCTAATAAAAAGTGCTTTTTGAGCAAATATCATGTAAAAAGTTATGTGTGAATGTTTGCACTTGATGCTGCTCAGACAAATAATTTTTCCCCCCAGAAAATAGAGTATAATTTTAAAATACTTGAACAAAGCCATTCTACTCCATGTGGCCCTGTAAGGTCAACATTATTAACGTGACATAAAAACAGGTTCTGAGAGATAACACCCCAAATATTCTCCATGACTAATTAATGCCATAAGTAGGTATATCATGTTCTTCCAAATAGCATCAAGATGAATAAAATACTTAGGAAAAATTAAATTTAAAAATGTTAGACATGTTTTCCATAGAGGATGTACTAACTTACAGTCCCGCCAACAGTGCAGGAGTGTTCCCTTCTCTCCACACCCTCGCCAGTATTTGTTATTTACCGTTTTTATTTTGTTTAACTTCTAAATATACATTGTAGTTGATTTTCATGACCTTTTACCGGTTCCTCTTCACCATCTTTTTGATTATAGCCAGTCTAACCAGGGTAAGGTGGTATCTCAATGTAGTTTTAATTTGCATTTCCTTGATGATTAGTGATGTTGAGCATTTTTTCACATACCTGTTGGCCATTTGTATGTCTTCCTTTGAAAAATGTCTATTCAGCTCCTTTGCCCATTTTTTTTTTTTCCTTTTTGTCTTTTTTCGTGTCCGGCAACGGACCGCAACCCTCAGTGTCGCACCCGTACCGGACCGGGACCGGCAACGGGATCGCAACCCTCAGTGCTGCGCCCACCCCTCGCTCAGCCAGTGAGCGGGAACTGGTCTGTATGTGGGATCCGAACCCTCGGCGGGAGCGCTGCCGCACTCCCAAACGGCGCACTGTAGCAGTGCGCCACCAGGCCGGCCCATTTTGCCCATTTTTTTGATTGGGTTATTTGGTTCTTTACTGTCTAATTGCTTGAGTTCCTTATATATTATGGATATTCCTCCCTTGTTGGATGCATAATTAGCAAAAATTTTTTCCCACACTGTTGGTTGTTGTTTCACTCTGTTGATTGTTTCCTTTGCTGTGCAGAAGCTTTTTAGTTTGATATAGTCCCATTTGTTTATTTTTTTTCTTTTGCTGCTTGTGCTTTTGGGCTCATATTCATAAAGTCTGTGCCCAGAACTAGTTGCTGAAGCATTTCACCTATATTTTCCCTTAGTAATTTTACAGTTTCAGGTCTTATATGGATGAGCCTGGAGAAACTTATGTTGAATGGAATATGCAAAGCACAGAGGGATAAATACCATACTTGCTCACTCATATGTGGGAGCTGAGAGAGAAAGAAGGAAGGAAAGAAAGACCACATCGGTGGGTTGGACTTGCAGAGGGAGAGAACATACTAGGGATAGAAAGTGGAGTGGGTGGGAAAGGGGGAGGGGAGGGAGGTTGGGGTTAACTGGATGGGGGACACAGGGTACAAATGCAATTTGTGGTAATGAGTATGCTACCAGTATGAATCTGGCCTTCACATCCTGGACCTGAGGGCTGACGATCAGCTTTGTATTTCATGAATATTCACAACCAACAATAAAAAAACAAAGGTAAGACACGTACATTGAAAACTACAAAACCTTGTTGAAAGAAATTTTAAAAGACCTACATAAATGGAAAGATATCCGTTCATGAAGCAGAAAATTCAATATTGTGAGACAGCTATACTTCCTAAATTAATCTACAAATTTAATGCAATACCTATCAAAATCCAGCTATTTTTTTTGCAGATGTTGATGTACTGATTATAGAACTCTAATGAAAATATAAGACCCAGAATAAAAAAAAAAGTGCCTCCATTAAAAACAAAATCAAACGGCCACTGAGCTACATTGGGATGTCCCCTGAGTGAGTGTAGTAGTTTTTCTTTTGCTTACCGTGTCTAAAAACAGGGGTGCATGGGATGTGTGTGTGTGTGTACACATGCATGTGTTGCATAGATTGAAACAAATAACTTAGAAAACTTCCAAGCTAATACCAAGGAAAACTACCTTATCTACATTTATGTTTGGGAAATAACAAAACAGGCTTAAAAAATTTTAAAAATTGCATTGCTTAAAAAATTAATATAATATACGCATTTTCAAACTTAACCTCAAAGAAATTAAGAATACTCTCAAATTAGAAAATATGTGAAAAGAACAAGTAGGAAAGACATTAGCGATGTGCTGTAACAATAACCACTACACTACATCGTTAGGCACAGAACAGAATTATGAATGGCAATCCCAGGAAGGTTGCATTAGAATAGCGTTTTTCTTGAGCACAGATCTACAAAGAATCCTTTAAGGACACCACAAGAGTGAAATTCCAAAGAACTTCTGCTAACAAATGTCTTCAAGTTGACTGTGTGGTATGTAGGATCTCAAACATGATAAGAGACTTTTCAAAAACAAAATGAGTGTGAAATAAAAGGATAGAATTCTTGGCTCCTATATCCATACTCCTTAAGTCAGACAGTTTTATCTCTATGAACCAAAAATTTAAATAATCATTATCTCTGAGGTATATTTGCTTTTACTTCGTAAAATTGTTGGAACACATTATCTTAACATGAGTCACTGCTTGAATACAGGAATTTCAGTATAAGAAGTAATGTTCTTGGTAGAAAAGGGAACACAAATAGATCTATATATGCAAATTATTAAAAGCAGTCTGTTAGCCTTCAAATAAAAATAAGCATTTCATGATATTTAGAAAAATAACATAAAATTATTATACAAAGTTACTCACTCAAAAGATACATATATTTCATTTTTCAAATGAGAAGAATCTCTAAATGATTAATAAATGTCTAAGTTATTCAGATATTTATTATAGTTTCATTTTCCAAAAAGAATAGGCTCATTTCTCTTTCCCTTTTGCCAACTTCACTCCCACAGTCTCATCTGTTCTCCACATTCATTTGGCTCCAGAGAGAAACTACTCCCTCCAAGCTGGCAACCATAAACTCCAACCTTTTATTTTATGCGGCTCTGAAAGTCACAGAGTGTTTAAGGAGTGTTGTTTTGCTCCTGGCAGAATTTCTGGGCTTGCACCTAGTGCAATGTGCGAAAAAGAGTGTCACTGCTGAAACCCTGGGAAGGGAAAAGTAAATTGCTCCTGAGTAGTCCTCCTTACATAAGGCTGTCACATAAACCTGTGCCAGGGCTCAGGGATCCGGATAGCTGTGGTACCATTTGTGTGACATGGGGCCACTCAACCTGTGAAGGTCTCATCTTCTTCCTCTGTAAGATGAACTCGTGTTCTTACAGCTTGATAGTAATATCATTATAAGACTTTCTACTATAGAACTTCCATCAAAACTAAACTCAAATTCTGAGGTAGAGAAGAAAATATATATGAAAATGCAACATATTGGGTTTATACTTACTTAAGGAAATGCTACTAATTTTTACTGAAGAGGCGATAAGTAAAGCAAATTTAATTTATTGTACTTTAACCTTTTCAGAGAGTGGTGTGGTTAAAACTAAAATGTTAGTGTGAAGAATATAGAGAAAATATAATAGATGTACATACACATTCAACTATTAATGGCCTATTTATGTAAAAAAAAAATAGTGATCAATTCTATTCAGCAGTCTCTTTTTGAGAATTATCCCAAAGGCATTCTGTGGAAGAGAGAAAATACTATCCTGAACAAAGTCATTGTCAGATGCTGAGATGCGTCCATCCTTCATGAATAAGCCACTGCAATATGTTAGGAATCTTTCAGTCACCTATCAGACTGCCACCTTATTATTACCATTTTAGCCACTACTGACTTTTGCCAAAAATAAAAAATAAAATAAAATAGAAGAGGGCAATCCTGATATTAAAAATATAGTAAATTTTGAAACCAAATATAATGTTTTTCTTTTAATTGCATGTTGTTTTCATAATTCGTTCTCATATCCATTATATCCATCAACTATTAAGAACTCATTTATGTATTGAACTTAAAATATCCTTGATATTATGATATTTGAAACTGATGGAGTAAGTCTACGGCAAAACTAGAAGAATAGAAAAGAAAAAGTATTCCCCCCCCCAAAAAGGGAAAAATGTGTGGAATTATTAGACTATAACTAGGTATTGTGATAAATATAGTACGTTTTGGGAAGGCAGATTTTCTATGAGACAAATCATTGAAAGTCAAGTTATTGGAAGTCAGGTGCAAAAATTAAAATCTTGGCAAACTGATTGGCAGAAGTGTGAAAGTGTTAGAGTAGTTGAACAAAGCTTATCTAATCTGTGAGACATTTTAGTAACAAAAATATTACAAACACTTTTATTAAGTATCTAAAGTAAGACTCTGACCATGAGGGTAATTTTCAATATTTTTTATCAAATCAACAGATGCAGAGGGCTACACTAATGCTGCACTTTCAGAGAGTAACGCCAAGTGCCCAACTCACTGGGGGTTGGCCCTCCCTTCTGAAGGCTGGCTGCCTTGCTTTTAGTGGTGGTGGGGGG
>NW_007727102.1:239198-251471 GCF_000696425.1 Galeopterus variegatus
GGGGGGGGGGGGGGGGGGGTTGGGAGGAGAGACAATGACAACAGGGCTCCAACCAAACAGATTTACCTCTACCGGTTCCCAATGTAGAGCACCTTTGTTCAGCATATTTGTGGGTCTGGGGCAACTGGAGAAGCATGCTATGAAGTCAGAGCCAAATGAAATCAACCTTTACTAATGCTGGCTCCGGTCGAATTTCTCAAATCTTATTTCTTATTGTTACTAATTATCTAGGGTATGCTCTTTATAAGAGGCAATGTTTCTGTGCTCCTTATAAACCTAAATTACTTAATCAGGTATATTTTTTGGAGAATATCCTCAGTAACAAGAGAAGATAAAATTTAAGTAAGTTTTCTCAATTCTCTATCCTATCATATTCTTTAAAAAAAGAAAAGAAATATGAATAAAACATCTGTATGTATGCTGGAAAGAATATTTAAATAATGTTAACATGACAAATTAAAATATATATTAAAATTTAATGGTTGGGTGCAAATACCAGTGGGTTAAATTCTGCATTTAGTTGCATGTGAATTATATTAAAGTTTGGAACAAGCTGATTATATTTTCCTCAAATAGTTTTTGCCGGGTAAATAATATACCCTTATGCATAAAATCATTCCAATTAGTAGTAACTAGTCAGCATGTTTTATATTTCTCTGTACTTTTTCTATTTTGAGAGTGTTATTTAGATAATTGTTTTTTAAAATATTCATTTATAATTTTATAGAAATTAAGTGTATTAATTACTTATTCAATAATGTTTATTGAATATCTACTATTTAGAAAACTCTAAGAATAGAGATATGAAAGATGAATTACATTTCCTGTAGATGTTCACAATGTATTGATAATAAAAAAAGCTAAATGCCATACACACAGATTATTTAAATCAACATTAAAAATCAAGATAATTATATTTCAAGTCCATGATTGATACATTTGGAATGGCAATGCATATTTTATGGTCTGTGACCAAAAGACAGTATAGCAATAAATGAGAAGTGGTCAATAGACTAATTTTTAGGGCTAGAAGGAATATTCATGACAATTTAGGATTACACTTTAATTTTACAGCTAAAAATGCTGAGGCTTTCTCCAATAAAAACTAAAAGTTCCTAAAATATGGCTCATATATCTTGTAATTACATGTAAAACCTAAACATAATGACCTTTTATATGTGTATTTTGGTTTAAACCATGCGTCTCCACATCTATTAAACATCAGTTTACTATAGATCCATCTAACTATTCTGACAACTAGATAAAATACATCATAAAAATAAATTGAAAAAAATATTATTTTTAAAATTTAAAAAATTGAAATATTTTAATATAGCCAATATGAATTATGCATATATTATTTTAAGTATACACTCACTATCTCACTACTGATTGAGTTTGCACTACATTTCCATTGCTTAGTAGCTATATGACCTTGGGCAAGTTACTTAGCTACTCTACATGTCGGTTTCTTCATCTCCAAAATAAGTATAATAAAAGTATTCATGTCACAGAGTTATTTTGATGATTTAATGAGTAAATATATGTAATATGCTTAAGTAGTACTGAGTATGTTATCCTGTGCAAGCATTTGCCTTCTGTTTTTAGTACTCATAAAGAAATGTGTTTTCATAGAAGTGCAGAATTCCCAGTAAAATGAGAATTTCAGCTAGCTGGAAAAGTGAAATATTACCCTTATACATGATTTATAACATTTTATCAAGCAGTAACTATGTGCTGAAATTCTAGTTGCTACATTACTTTTTAAATTAATTTCCTCAGCAATTCTATGAGAAAATATTGTTATGCTCGCTTTGTGTAAATAAAAACTGAGACTCTAAAAAGTTAAACAACTTGTCCAAATTGATATTGTTAGAAACTGTGTTAACCATGAATTGCCTTCTAGTTTTCTCTTAGCAGATCTATAAAAAACTGAATTCTCTCCATGGTGTTAAAGCAAGGAAAATCTTAAGAACTGTGTTAAATATCAATTCTTCAAGTCCATAAAAACTAGTTTAAGTGATCTTCCATGAGTCAGTGGTTTGCGGTTTCTGTTTTACATTATGCATGATTCCTAGCTGCACTTTGTCTAAGCTAATTGCATGGTGCCTCATTAATAATCTTCAGAGTTTTTCGAGCTGTGAAATTTACAGCTTTTGTGGTGAATAATTTCTCACATTTGCACAGTTTGGGGTCTTCTAAGTCCAGTTAAGACACTAAATATCAATATCAGGCATCAAATAGGAATAAGGGGAATAGACTGAACATAGTTTAGTTAGTGATATAAAAATACTGAATAACAGGTAATACTTTTTAATATTTTATTTTTATGACTTCAGGCATTTTATACCTGTAGAGATGATTATAGCATACAATGGATAAAAAATAGCATACATAAGTGTTTCCAATCATAAATGGAATTCATGATGAGATCCAAGATGTCTTTAGGCTAAAATTCACTCAGTTTAACACTGATTGCACAAGAACAAATGAAGAATGGAATTTTTTTTTTATACTTAAGTGGTCAATAGACATAACAGGGCTTCATCACCATCACAGTACCTTGTGGTGAGGCATCAGTGTGCAATCTGGGCAGCAAGGAAGTCCAGCTGGTCTTCATGCCTACAGGTCAATTCCACTTTTCAGAACCTCGTAAGGAAACTAACCTGCATTGGGAAGTCTTGGCTCACTGATGCAGGATTCTCCACTTAAAGAAATAATTCAGTCTGAGTTTAATTATTATGTTCCTCATATTAGATTGATGTTTCTCACAGAGGGACTGGACCAAAACACAGAACAGTTTCACCTGCCTGCAGAAGTTTAAGTTTAAACTGGAAAGTCAAAAAGAAAGATCAGTAAAAATGTATTGGGTGGAAGCAGAAATAGGGGGAAAAAAAATAGTGCAGAGGCAGTTATTTTGAATCAATGGGTCTGAAACCAAAGAATTCAATTGTAATTCAGATATTGTTTATGACATACTCACAACAATGTGCTTCCAGACTGTGATGAGCATGATGAGGAAAAGAAGCGGAAAAAAAAAAAAAAAATATATATATATATAAATACACATACACACACATACATATATTAAGTTCATATATGCTTATGAACTTAATGGGGAGGCAGGCAATTAACAAAGTGGCTAAAAGCATGGGCTCTGGAACCACACTGTGAGTTTAAACCAACCTTTGCAACACCATTGATGGTGTGGATCTTGGTCAAGTAGCTAAACTTCTCTGTGCATCAGTTCCCTTATTATTATTATACCTTATTGGGCTGTTGTGAAGATTAAATAAGTTAACACTCATAAATCACTTAGACTAATATCTGAAAAATAGTAAGTGTCCATTAATAAATATTATGTGTATTGATTCGGGGAAATGGGGCAAAATTATGAAATAATCAAATTATTTTGATGAAAATTTCTGTGCTTAATTTATTCTACCCAACATCAACAGAATGATTAATGTATAATATATATAAATGTGTAAGAGATTTTACTACTTTGACCAATCTTCATACTTTTGATCTACTTGATTGGCTAGTGGGGAGATAACCTTGCCAATGCTAGCACAAGAAACAATTTTAATGGCAACTCAATGTTACTTGAGTAAAATCTTACCTTGCATGACAAAAAGCTCTACTTATTGGTTATAAAATATTTATTCCGTTTAAGTGAATCCAAATTTTCTACCTATAGTTTTCACTAATGCCTATGAGATCTAAAAACATGCTTGTAGGGCATTTGGAAGGAAGTTTGAAAAGGCTCTATACACTGAGTTCTAATTACACTACTTCCCTGCCTTGAACTCTAAATTGGGAATTCCTGATCTAGTACAAAAGTTTAGAATATGTAGATTTTTCTTACACCACATGCTGAAAGAAAGCCTTAAATCTAAATGCCCTAATCTTAAGTACTAATTTAATTTTTTGTATGTTGTCTCATTTGTCAGCTACAATGAAATCAAACCAAAAGCAAAGCAAAATCTCCCATGATTACAAAAACCTACCTGTTCATTCCCGTGATTATAGATACCTACCTATTCATTCCCATGATTACAAAAACCTACCTGTTCATTCGTAAAGGAAAGAACCAGAACTCCGCAATGTCTAGGGGATCTTCTTGTTCTAGGACTTCATGTATTCTAAATAGAAGAAACTTATGAAACAGACTAGGCTAGTGTCTCTCAACCTTTTCAAATCGTTGCTCTCCTTTCTTGATGTTAAAAACAAATACATGATCTCCTCTAATATTTAGCAATTTAAATAAGCACCGTGGCTATTAATATAAATGACACAAAGGTGCCCCACTCTCTAGGAAGAAAGATAGAATCCCTTCAAAAAATCCACATACTTCTATGCACAGTCCTTGACCTTTGCAGGGCAAAATGCTTTTATTTACTGTCTGATCTTACTTCCATATCATCTAAAACTGGGCATCCCCAGATAAGGCATAAGCATGAACATATATTTCCACGTTGTTCTATTACTGATTAACCCAAGTTCAAATTTCTAATAACCAAGAATGTAAGAGGTTTTTTTTTCCATGTTATTAAATGAGGCTTGTTACTATCCTTCACAGTGCTGTAGAAAGAACCCTTTCCTCCATCCTCCACCATAGACACTCAGTGAATACTCTGCAAATGTCAATAAGGGCACAACATGTAAGATACACAGGCCAACTTTCTTTTTGTCCCACATCACACTATTCTACCACATGTGGACGAAAGTTTGATAATTTTGCACTAGACTAGCTTAAGCAACCCTGTAGTAAACGATAAGACCAGTCGATAGCAAATTCTCAAGCATGAAAAATGACACTGCCTTCATCTACTATGCATAATGTTAAATGTGGATTATAAATAAACCACAGAATTTTTAAAATCCCTCTCACTTAATTGCTGTGAATAGACTAAACATATGCAACAAAACCAAATTATCTTGTAGTTTTTCCTGTCTTAAAAGCAAAGATTTGGGAGGAAGGAGAAAGGGCAGGGAGTGAAACTAGTGATAAAAACGAAGGGTCCAGCCTTGGGACTGGTGCATAGAGAATCCGCGTTCCAATAAGACTCAACAAACAGCTCTGATCAGAATCTAAGTGATGGGAAACAGCCTGTAGCTTCGAGATTAGCTGTTTCACACTATTTCTGAATTAAGCCAGCACAAGTCACATCATGAATGCATAATTACAATTATGCATTTGAGTATGCATAATGATCTTAAAATCAGTAAACAAAAAGCATCAGAATTTCTCAGCTATTTTCGGGATACTGTTACAGAAGACAAAATATGACTAAGATTTTAAAGAGGGGTGACTTACTGAAATTTTTTGTTTGAAATTTGCAAATTGAGGAAATAACTGATGAATTACTATTGCTTCAAAAGTCCCTTTTAGGAAATTCCACATGAACAAGTTAAGTCTAAGAAATGCAATAGTGTATTTCAAAACATATAAAGCAAACACTCATGAAAGCTTATATTTAAAATCCCTGTGCTTAGAGACAGAAATAATAAGTAACATCTTGCACTTTTGCTATTGTCTATTAACATAATCCATGTCTCTAAAATTGTTCGGAAAAATATAATAATCTGTGATTGGCTAGTATAAAACAAGTAAAAGAAGTAAGATATGTGTTTGAGGTAATTAATGCCAAGTGAGGAATTTTGCTTTTTGTTTTTTTGGCAAACTACTAGATTCCAAAAATCTAACCATAAGAAGGACTCACCTGAAAGTCTCCAGTTGTGCTGTAAATCCATTACCTTTCATTTTTCCAAAATGGAGATATAATTCTCGCTGAAGGGTAACATCCTTTCATATATTGAAAGACAGTTACATCATGTAACTTCTTTTTTTTTTAATGTAACTTTGCCTTCTATTTTTCGGGCTAAATTGATTCGATATTCTGGAACCCTAATCTTTTCTCACGGTACTATTTTTACTGCTTTGCTCTGGACCTTGGCCAAATTATCCTTATTTTTCTTTGCAGAGTCTTAAACTGAATGCCCGTATCTGGGTAAACCTGGACACTACTGGGCCCTACAAGGACTTAGTCCATACTCAGGGTATGATGCTAACTAAGGATGCTTTGGAGCATTTACTCTTCTTCAATGAGATAAAACAGATATCAAAAGCTACCTGAAACTTCTTTCAGTTTTCATTTCTTCTTAATCTTCCTTCCCACAAAAATTCAGAGAAACCAGTCACCATTCTTCTTTTTAAGTCATTTCTTAATTGATTTTTCTTAGTGTAATGCTTATTATTTTTTCACCTAAAGTTCTCATATTCTTCACTAAAATTCACCAGCTTTTGATCCATAATGTTTTAACATTTACTGCAATAATAATGATTCATATTGCCTATAAGCATCTTCTCCAGTCATTTTGTTTCCCCACTCCTCTCCTTTCCTCCTGTCTTCCTTTACCTTCCCTTCCCTCCCCTTCCTTCCCACCTCTCCCCTGCCCTCTCCCACTCTTTTTCTCTTCTTCCACCCTGGTTTACTTGGCAGCATCATTACCAACCTCCATCATCATTTGGTTGTATTGACATAGTGAAAAACCAGTTGAAAATTCTCCCTCAGATTAAATCACACTCTCATCTACCTATTTTTTCTGCACACGAATTTTTAGTACATATATTCTTTTGACTATTGAAATCAATTGAACTCTATTTCAGTCAAACCAACCAATCAATAGATTGGTCTGATTGATTAGCAACTATGGATGAGGGCAATCCTGAGTGTTGTAAAGACAACAAAGGAGCAGTTATTTTGAAAATATGTGCATGATTTTAATTTTTGAATTGTAGAGAGGAAAAGATTCAAGAATCAGGCAAGGGGATATAAAAGCCTCCCAAAGCAATCAATAGCTTGCCTGGAGAGTTAAGAGAAGAGAAATAATTGTAAGCGTGACTTGGATATTGAGGATTTGAAGGAGGATAGCAAAATAATTCTTATTTAACTTTCCACTATTTTCCCAGTAAAATTGAAATTATCTTTTTTTTTTAATTTCAGCTTTTGAGAACATCTGTCTTTTTGACTATATCCTGGTTCACATGTTAAAATGTTACAGACACGCAGATAACTTAAATATGTAGTGACCCTGTAAAAAGAAAGAGCAAAAGAGACAGGAAAGTTCACAGACTTTCTAATAAAGAGCCAAGTCCAGATATATTATTAGACATTTGAGAAATTCTTTCATACTCCAACCAAATATTTATAGCTTGTTTTGGGTCAACAATCTTTTTTTTTTTCCTTTCTTTTTTTTCAGTATTGGATGAAATGATGTTATTATGTTGGTAATGTTAGATGACTGTGCTGGAGACATTTGTTAACCAAACTGGGAAAAAATTAGTGTGAAATAATTAAATACAGGGAGTCCTAGTTATAAATGAACTCTAAAAGTTCTTTTGAAAAATGTACCATTTTTCACCTTCACCAGTATTTTTCAAACCAGAGGTTGCAGATGCCTTGGGGTCTTCAATATTTATGGACTTTTTTTTCCCAAGCTTTCATCTTATTCCTAACACAACAAACATGAAAACAAACACACTTTTACCATGCATAATGGCAAAACATCTCTTTTGCAGTAAAAATGCACATTTGAAATTTGTAAATAAAATATTTTAGTTTATTTAACTTGGTACTTCTCAAAAGGCAGTTCATAAATCCCTGGAAAACCTTATCCTAATATTTTTTTTCTTTAAAATAATCTATATTTTACACAAACTGAGCAAAGAATTGGCATAGACCCAGTACTGCAATTGGTCAAGTCTCAAGGTCAGATTACAAGAAGGCTATTTAGCTCTTAATGTAGCTATATATTACTTTTAAATTCCCGTGTTCAGGAATAAGGGTCATTTGTTAGAGGAAGGAAGAAAAAAAGAGGAAGAATATTTCCTTATCCTTTTCTGGTTACAGGAAAATTTTTAATGTGATTCTTCTGCCTTCTCCCATGTCTGTTCCTGTTTCCCAGATTCTGAAATCACTCCCCCTGATGCTTGCAGGTTTTGAGCCTCTTCACCTTCCCTACAAGAGGCTCCTCATTCAAGGTATAGGTGTCCTATCCTACAAATTACTCCATCAACTGAAATGACCATTTTTTCTCTCTTTCACCATAAAACTAACCAACCAACCAACCCTTTTTACTCATTCAGTGGATCAGTTCTTAGAAGGAAAACAATCTAACTGAAATGTTATTAAGAAATAAATGATTGCTATGCCACTGACATACCTATAATTATTAAGCTATTTCTAGTTTCCAAAACCTTTTTTTCCTTTCTTCAAATCTGAACAGACTAACTTTAAATCTTCCAAGTTTTTGTTTGTTCATTTTGTTTTAAAATTTCTCCAGTGGCTCTCTTGGCTAAATATTTGATACCTGCAGAATGGCAAGGATGGAACTTGGAATTTTTAAGTTAATGTAATAAGCAAAAGTAAGTCAGAAGCTGTCTGTAAATAATGTATAAGTTCAATGGCCACAGAAGCCTGACATCAGGACTTTTGAGATGTTTCAAGTAAGCTCACTGTTTACCAAGTTACTACCACGGAACTGGAATGAACTATGCTCCCAAGAATTGTGTTCTTCTTGCTTCAGAGAGTAATTTCTGCAACTGCTGAACTCTGGTAGCTCTCTTTGTATCATGGCCTTACTACATATCACTTGTCACTAATTGGCAGCAGCTGCTCCAGACAGACTTGGTCCTGGCAAACAGACTGCTTTTCTCTGCCCTCAGGAAACCTGTCTCTCCAGGTGAGGTTTGAGGCCATGTGCAGAGCACTGTGCGGAGTTTGTTTTCCTGCTATTCGGACAATGGATAAACTAAGGACTTCAGCATTTTAGTTCTGCTAGTCCACTTTTGTGGACATTCTGAAAATAAGTCCTTTTCAAACATGATTTTTTCAACTCCTCACTGAAAGACCACATAGCACGTAATACACAATGTAAACAAACACATCTTTGGGAGTTTAATGCAATTTGGCATAAAAATGAAGCTGATATCCAATTTCTCACAGCATTATTAGCCAGTTATTATATTATTAGCTGGTTATTATATGCTGCATTCCTATTCACTCTTAAAAATGGAGAGTACGACCTAGCCAGTTAGTTCAATTGGTTAGAGCATGGTGCTGATAACACTAAGGTCTGGGGTTCAATCCCTGTACCCGCCAGCCACACACACACACAAAAAAAAAGAAAAAGAAAAAAAGAAAAAAAAGGGAGACAACAGACACAGACTCATTTTCATTTTCACTAAAAGTTTAAGCCAAAGACGCTGACCTTCATCTGTTTCAACATTTCAAGGAGTCCTGTCACCACCACAGTTCCAATATCAGTAATCTCCCAGAAGCCTAGACCACCAGTGATATCATTTTTAATGTTTTGCTCTTCTTTACAATATTATAAAAATGAATCTTATTATGTTTTTAATCACAAACCTTATCCAGCAATCAAGGCAGGTATATAATAAGCTAAACTACTCTGTAAATCTAAACATTCCCCACAAATGGAAAAGATACAGCCTGGGCTCTCTTGATTGTTACTAAGGTGACTATCTAAAATGAAAATCTGATTAACCCTTCTGCTGCCTGGAACTACCTATGTACCACGTTAGCTGACTTCCCTGAACTTATCTCTCCTTTTTCCCCCTCAAGAAATTCATAATTGCATTGCTCCAAAGTAGTTATGCTCTGGTTATCCTATCTGCGGCTGAAAGGGCTGTGATGGGTGGTAGTCCCATCTGGACAGCTGAGTGAGGTGGCTGCCTGGCCATGAGGAAACAGACATTAAAACAGAGGGCACACCATTTCCCACTTATTTAAGGCGTCACTCTGATGAAATCCTTGACAACATTAAAGGATTTCCAGTCCATAAATAACAGAGTACCACTGTATTTTCTTTTCACTCAGGAAATGATTTGACAGTAAAAGCTGTATGTTTCACAAACATATTTTCCTCAACTATTTTTGAATGACATTAGCAACTGTTAACATTTGCGAGAAAGAATAATATTTCAAAGCATTATGCAGAATTTTAGCCAAGAACAAATATCCATCAGGCACTGTCTACTCTCTTTGGGAGTTCAACAGCATGGGTGGAGGGGTGGAAGAGGAGCACGTATTTATATGTGATTTTGACAACGGGAGGCTGTACACTCGGAATTCATTAAATAGTTAGATTTAGAAAACTAACGTGTGTAATAAAATTACATTAAAATGCCTGCACCCCTCAAAGTATATTATTAGCAGTCAAGGTTCTTTAAAACTCCCATTCCCCACTGTCTCCATAACATTCCTCTCCAGTCCTTTCTAGAATGATGCCTTGATAGTTTTCACCTGGCATCTCCACTGGAGGCAATGTGGTGTATTTGCTATTCCCTACGCATGGCTTGATTGCTCCTTTCCTCTTCTGGTTGGGCCATTCCCCCCATCCTGAATTTCCCTCCCAGCTCCTCCCAAACAATTCATACCCATCACTTCCTTCCGACTTTGCTCAGCTCTCATTGCCCCGAGGAAGCATTTCCCAATTAACCTCTCTCCCTCAGTTCACCCTTTTATATCCCCTCAGACTATAATTGTGCCATGCCGTTTTGTACTTGTTGATATATTGCTTATAATTGCTTTTTTTTCATTGTGTCTGTGCCATTGCATTTTCTTCTATTTCATTTGTCAACTTTTTATTCCACGTGCCTCTGCTTTCTTCATTCTAACAGTCTTCTAACTTGCGGTATTTTAGCTACAGCATCAGTAGTAGTTCTACTACTGATCACTGTGAACTACAGTTCACACTGGATAGTTCGTTAATAAATATTTTGTCTAATTAAAAATAGTAATGCTCACGAATGACTTTCTCTCTATATAGTTTGCAATTTTTCATCCTGAATTTTGCAAATTAACAACACTGCTAGCAAACAGCTCTCAAATCTATATCATCAGCTTGTGTACGTGTGTGTATGTGTGTGTGTGTGTGTGTGTGTGTGTGTGTGTAATTTTCCATTCCCTAGCCTTCCTTTAAGCGTATTTCTTTTACTTCTTCCTGGATATCTGTATTTCTTTTTCTTACTATCATGTTAAATTAAACATGTCTAAATTGAAATTCAGCCCCTGTAAAATGCCAACTTTCCCTTCACATTTACCTATTTCTATTAAAGTTACTCACCTACCTAAAAAACTTTTAGTGTATCTAGCATTTCTAACCTCTAAGTATATTCAACTTTTACACATGGTATTCTACAGGAAGAACTCAAAAGATGTTTGATACATTAATGAATTAAAATTTTGGTTGGGTGTTCACACAAAGCATGCAGCATCCTGTCCCTTCCTTACAGGAACTGATAAAGTCAACATGATCAGAAGTGTAAAAGAAAAGGTAACATGCAACAATAACCAGTAAAAGTTGATTTTAAGAATATTTCATTCACAACATATTCAAAATATACTTGCTACATGTAATTTAAAATGTTATAGAACTAATTTAGAGGTCAAGATCTTGTTAAACAAAATTATGGGAAGCCATTGTTTTGGACTGAGCTCTTGCACTAGTCCCCAACAGATCAGACCAAACCAAAATGGAGTCACTCATGTTAAGTGCCACATGATCAAACTAAAACTGTAAGGAAACAGATAGATCCCAAGACAGACCAGTTTCCCCACCCCCTCCTGAAAACGGGAGATTCTAGCATAAGAAAGTCCCCTCTGCTCTAACCTTTATGGAAAAGTAACCTGATGTGAATCAGATTTTTTCCCTGATTGTTCTGTTTCCTTGATCCCACCTTATAAAATCCACTGTTCTGCTATTTCTCAGTGAAATTTGAGACCAAATAAGTTGATTTACTATGGTGACAGACAGTGATGTCAGTGCCTAAAGGGGAGGATTGTTAAATTAAGTTTGGCCTAAAGGTTTCTTCACACATAGTGAACTGTAGCCTAACTTGACATGTAAACAGACTGTAACCCACTCTTGTAACCTATGTGCAAACAGACTATAATCTACTCTTGTAACAAGTAGCCCAGTCTCAGCCAATCAAAGGCAGTCAACCATTCAAACCATGTCAAATGAGGCAAATGCCCAGCTGTTTGTGTACCTCACTTCCGTTTTCTGTACATCACTTTCCTTTCTCTTAGCTGAACACATGGTAACCTTGGGGTTGCTTTGAAACTATTCTGGTTCTGGCATCATCCTATTCCCAAATCATTTTTTGCTCAGGCAAACTCTGTTAAATTTAGTTTATATATATATATATATATATATATATATATAAACTAAATTTAACAGAGT
>NW_007727102.1:251658-275338 GCF_000696425.1 Galeopterus variegatus
TATATATATATATATATATATATATATATATACATACATACTTTTTTTAAAAAAAAACACTCTAAAGTAGTGCTGCTGGCTACAGATTCACACAGACAAAGGAAAGTGAACATGGAGGCTTGCCTAATTGGGAGAGAGTAGACTGGACTTTGAGGTACCAACTACCTAGTAAAAGGTGTTTGGCTTAGTGAGATGCTAAGGGTAGGCCATTTGCTGCCACAAATAGGTGACTTGGGACAATTGCATTGAACTCTTTGGAGTTATGCTTCCTGCCACTGTGAAAAAAATGAACTCATGGTTCTCAAAGGTCACTTCCTTTTATGTCTATGGATTGAAACATAACTTATTAATTGGGAGATGAAAGATATTAATGCATGAGAGTGAAGGGGAGAGGAGGTATTAGGTATTCTAAGCCGTCAAGGTTCTTCTCTGTTCCATTCCTCTTTTCTCAGATTTCTCAGTCACACAAGACAGAATTTATTATATTTTAAGGTACTTTGGAAGCATCTGCATTTAATCAATAAAACAAGTTTCAAGTTAAAAGGGTAAGGCTTTTTTAGGGGAATTTCAGGTCTCAATTATGGGAGAAAAAGAAAATTGTAGGAAAAATAATTAAGACCTCTAAAATCACATTATTAGGGTATTATTTGCAAACCAATCCTATAAATCTACAGAAAAAATTCTAAGGGATGGCTGAGGAGGACAGAAGGTCATATGGTATGATAAGATCTGAGGGAACCTATGGAGAATCGTAAAATCAAATGGGGGAACACTTCATTAGCTTTATTAAAAGTTGGCATAGCTCTATAAAGCAAGTGGCTTATTAAATCCAAGGAAAGCATAGCTGAGGATAGTTTGGAGGGCAGTAAAAGTCAGTTAAGACAAGCTTACTTTCTCCTCCCACCCAAAACAAGCAAATAAGCAAACAAACCCTGGAACAAATCATGATTAGAGTATCAGAAACAGTTTTTTTTCCCTAATCAGGTATGTGATCAGCTAAATTGTTTCTCGAAGCTTCAGTTTTCTTATTTGGAAAATAAGGGCCAGACTCAGTTTTCTTAAGCTCTCATATTCTGTGATTTGATATCAAGCAAAAATGGGAATGTTACCCAATGATGAAATATAATTTTCCAAAAGGAGATAGAGAATACATCCAGTTATTTCACTAACATAATGATAATAATGATTAGTATTTATTGAGTGCTTAATCTGTGCTGGCCTTTGTGCTCTGTACTTTACATACACAACCTCTTTTAAAATTCACAAAATATGTATGTATATTAATATCTCTAATCATACAGATCAGTCAAATGGCACAGAGAAAAAGGTAAAGTGTCCCATGGCCACAAGCTCAATAGTGATGGAATTCAGATGTAAGACCAGGCATTTTGATTTCAGAGCCTGAGCTCTCAGTCACCATACTACACCAACTCAAATTAAAATAAAATCTGAAAAACATATATACATGTATATAAAGAAGAAGCATAGATAAAATACATAATTGGGATTAGAAAAAATGTTTCCTGGAAATCAGTATAATATATATGTCCTCTTGGGATGAGGAGAGAGATTTAAAAGCAGACATGAAAAACACAGATAAATATTTGTTTTACCTCTGACTTTAAACACACACACACACACGTCAACCATTTTTGTTATTTTGTTGTTGTCTTTGGTTTATTTATTTGGAATATAAATAGCAAATAACGTGAAAAGAAAAAGAAGATGCTATCCTTCATGGGAGAAGAGAAAATGAAATAACACTTAGAAAAATTGTTCATGTTTAAAACCAAAGAGCCAGTCACTTCTACAACAGATAATTTGAGAACATGGCAAACTTTGCTGTGCACCTCAGTGATCATGATTCAGAACAATTTTAGAGGCAAGAGGATTAAGGAAGGGCTCATATGTAGAACTTAACATCCAATCTAAAACTATGCTGGACAGCCAAGAAAAAATAACCGGGAAATACTAAAATGATTATACTAAATTCATCTGTATATTCTTGAAGATACAGGGCATTATATAATGAAAGATATAGTGTTACAAATCAATGTAATTTTCTCACCCCATTTTCTCATAAAAACGAGAAACCAGTTAGGCCAATATGACAAATTTTTACTCACATTAGATTAAAAAAATTCACATGGAATACTCAAGAAACCTTAAGAGATACTAAAATATACTTTTTCCAAAACAACACAAAAATTAATTACAAAGGATTTCCAAATAATACTTGCTTATGGCTCAGCCTCAGTCTTTAGAAATCCACAACTGTCGGTCTTCTGTCTGGGATTATTTATTAATAATAATGATGTAAATGAAACAATAGATCAGTTGGTACCTTAATTTGCTGGCAACAATAGCTTAAGAGGAATCATTATATTCAGATATGTCACATTTGTTAAAAACCTACCCTATTTCAAATATTACATAAGGTAAACATATGAACTACTTACTTTTTAGAAAAAAAAATCTCTCGAAGTAGTTATTAACTGTATTTCTGCAGTAATAAAATCAAGGTTCAGAAATGCATTGATTCATGTATGGTCAATAACTGAGAGAGTGGTAAAGCCAGGATTTGAACCTGGGTCAATAACTTTCACTATCCAGCTGCCTTGTTGTGGCATTAATATAATAAAAGCCAAATACAGATTTTGAACATGTTTAATGTTTTTTAGCAAAATGGTTATGCAAACTACAGCTTTATACAAGAGTTATTTCAAAGTAATTTACTGGAGAATGAGCAAGGCAGTGAAAATGAACACTTACTGAACTTTTCAATTACTATGCTAAGATCTTTTTACATTAAGCAAATATTTATTGGGTGTGTTTTAGGTGCTGTTGAAATATCAGTGAAACATACAAGGTATCTGTTCTTGTGGAGCTCACTATCTTCTTAGGGGGAAAAAATTAACACATGAACACTAAATATGATGCAATTTTAGGTATGATAAAGATAGAAAGAGGCAATAACAAAGTCGTGTTTGTTTGCTTATTTTGTTTTGACTTTTAAATAGTTTGTCCAGAGAAGGCCTTGCAGTAGAGAGGACATCCAAGCATGTGCCATGTGAAAATCTGAGCCATGTGAAGATCTGGAGGTACAATATTCAAGGTAAAGTACACATCAAATGCAGAGGCATCAAGATGGTAATCTGGCATATTCTTGAACAGAAAAGAGACCAACATGGTCACAGTGAAGTCATCAAGGCAGAGTGTGGAAGGAGATGGGCTAGGAAAAATCCCAATAGTATAGGGCCTTGTAGGTCATGGAAAAGGCTTTGGATTTTATTCCAAGTGTGACGGTAAGCCATTGGATAGTCTGGGGAATGCCATGTTGTGATTTACATGTTAAAATACCATTTGGACTGCCATGTGAGAAACAGTTTCTAGGGGACATGAATAAATAGAGGGCCCTGAGTTGGGTGGCTGCTGATGATATCTGGTGGGAAATGATAGTGGTGCAAACCAGGATGATAATCCTGTCAGTGGTGAGAAATGGTCAGATTGTGAAGGTGAAGTTCATTGACTTGCCAGGTATAAAGTCAGTGAGGAAAAAGAGAGGAATTACGATAATTGCCAGGTTTGGGGACTGAACAACTTGGTTATGGTGACATTAATGAAGATGGGGGAGATTCAGAGAAGAGCAACTTCAGGATATATGGTTTAGAGTTCTTATTTCCACATCTTTTAATGTAATGCAGAGATGTCAAGTAAGCAATTAGAAATGTAAGTTTGGAACTCAGAGGAGCGAGTGGGGCTGAGATTTAAATTGGCAATCATTAGTTTATTGATGGCAGTTAAGCCATAGGGTATGAGACCACCTAAACAAAAGAACAGAACCCCAAGACTGAGTCCTAGTATTTATCAATATTTAGAGGTCAGGTTCTCAGCCAAGGAAGCTGAAAGTACATCCAGCAAGGTGGGGAGAGGAACAGAGGGTAGTGCCGTGGGAACCAAGGGATGAAAGTGTTTCAGAAAGGAGGGAGCAATGGACTTGGTAAAACAAGGTTCACTTAAGCACTTCAATTAAGCAGGATAAAAACTGGGCTCCCACCTGCTTTTATTTTTTTAAATAAATAAACAAAGAACCTGAAACTGAGAGAAGTCAGTTAACTTTCCAAATATCACACAGCTAATGAGTAATACAACTAGGACTCATACTGGTGCTGTTTGATTTGAAAGATCATGATTTCCACATTGTGAGGGAGTATATGGATAATTAAAAATAGAGATGAGAACTACTACAGAACCATTCTGAGAGAAAATTTTGCTAAGACCAATCATTCACTCTGAGGCCGCTCTCAACTATTAGAGAAAGAAAACATCTAACATTTAACAGTCACATTTTGGGGGGGAACAAATTCACAAAGATGCTTATCCTTACCACAATTTATCCATATTGTTGATTTTGCAGAAGCATTTGTCATTGTACATTAACATCCTTGATGTAAGGTTTTATTCTTTCCCACATACTCAATTAAATACTGTGCAATGTAGATTTACATTATGATATATCTTACTAACTCAGTGACAAAACACTTGAGCATCCCTGTATCCTACACTTTAAGCATGAATCTGTGTAATTCTAAATCTGTACACCATTGCTGCAAAATTCTGTATGCCAAGTCTTATTTTATGTGAGATAACCAAAGCTGAGGAACCTTTTGGTATGAAATCCCTTTGCTATTGCCTAACACCATAAAATTTTTTGGCAGCAAAGAGCTGCCATATGGATAGACAATGCCTACTACTCTACTATGCAAAAATCATGAAATGAATCACAGTAATTCTCTGTGTATCGTGGTACAGTTATAAGTCTACTGAACAAAGTTTAGTTACTTAGACTAAAATAAAACTTTTAAAAATAATTTATCAGTTTCAGAATAAATTTCTCAACTGGGAAGGATATCATACAAAATGTGACTTGATTTAAAAAGTATCCAGTCTGGGAGCTCTGGGCACACAACAGCAATAATGATGAAAATGCTGTGAATGCCTCTAAATTTCTGTGGTTTGAATAAATTATTACACAATTTTTTAAAATTAAAATTTAGCCTAAAGAATACTACATACATATTCAGTGTTGGTGCATTAAAATGCCCAGGTTTATGGCCAAAATTAGCAGAAGAAAATCAAATCTGTCAAAGGCGAACAAACACATTCATTAATGTACAGATGCAGATATATATCATGTGCACGAGCCATTTAATATACTAACTAACTTTTTAAATATACACAATATTTATAAAACCATTTTTAACATACAGACTCAATGAATCTTAATTCTGGAATCTTGAAAGTCATCTGGGCCAGGTTCAAGTTAATGCAAAACTCTCTTCTAGAATATGTCAGGTAGGGAGTGTATAAGTACTAACAATTATCACTATTAGGCTTCATTTACCCAAAGTTAAATATTTCTAGTAACTGGATAAACAGGTACCCTCATTATTTTACAAGGCAGCACACCCATATTTATACTGACCAACATCTATCTTCCTATAATTTGCATCCACAGAATAAAACCAGATATTATTCTGCACGAGGGCTTTCAGATTCCGAGGGTAGTTCATACTGTCCTTCATTGTAATGAACACATATAGAATGTCTGCCCAGAGTCCTACTTTTCTGAGAATTGCTTCTCCTCTACCTTCTAGCTTTAGGATGGGCACCTCTCCTGTACTTGGACAATAAGTCCCTTTCCTAGGGCTTTCAATGACAAAACCAAGAGGGTCGAGGTCATGCCTCACTGGTGGGTGCCAGTGTGAACTGGCAAGTTCAGAGCTTCTCTCACTGAAGGAGCAGTGGAAGTGAGAGGAGGGAGAGTGAGGCAGACTTGGAGAAATCAGGGGCCATAACAAATGTTAAAGGTGTCCTGATGATATTTGAATCTTTGGTACTAATAAATCTTGAGGCTTGGCGAATTTCTGCCCTTTGTTTCCATAAGATACTCCACAATTCTGATAATAAATTTCTTCTTTTCCTTATGATGGTTCAACTGTGTTTCCACAGCTTGCAGCCAAGAGTCCTTAATGCATTCTCATTTACTTCAACCAATGCTCATATTACATACAGCAGCCCAGGTCTCTAATCTAGGCAGCACCATCAGCTGTGTGATTTTCTACAAACCCTCAGAAATCTCTGTGTCATTTGAGTCCTATTAGTCCCAACACTCTATTTCCTATACAGAAGAAGCACAGAGGGAACAAAAGACAGGGAAGGAGTATATAATTACACCCATGCCTGGGTTATGCTACCGTCTTTACTTTCAGATGCATCTGGCTGTAATGTACAATTGAAGAGTTAGCAGGGGTGAGGGCCTAAGAGCATAAGAAAGAGAAAAATAAAGAGGACAGGACAGAGGGAGTAAAAAAATACACGTTTGTCACTATTATTCCTAAGTTTGGCCATGAATAGACATGTTCAAATCCAGTTAATTAGGGGACAAGCCCAGGGAACAGGTGATAAATTCTCTGGAGTCCCCTTATAGACTTTCCCAGGCAATAATGGCACTAGTAGCTGCCATCTGCGAGCCCTACCATGTGCCAGCTACTGGGCTCAGTGTTTTCATACGTTATCTTGTTAATTCCTTGGCTTAGACATCTTTGGGGTATGTTCAGAGAAATAAAAAGACTGCTGGCTATTCCCCGGGGCCCTGCAGTACGGAGCATAGCTTCAGGTGGCGATCAACAGAAATGATTCTTTGCCGGCTGCCAAGCGTAAGTTCAGGAGCATCACTGCGGGTGAGAAAGGGAGATGGAAGAAGGCTCACCGTGCAGCCCAGGGGAGTTGTCACTGAACTCTGTCGGACTGAGAGCACAAGATTAAAGCTGAATATTGAACGAAGACCTAGCACACAGCACACATTGAAACACAAGAACATGTCTAAACTTATCCCCGTGTAAAAATATTCATAGTGAATATAAAAAGGCATTATTTTCTCAGGAAATCTGAAAAAAAAAAAAAACTGCAACAATCATGCTAAAGTCTTAAGAATTTAGTCACTAATAAGCATTCCTGAATCTATGCTAGTGTTACTACTGGTAAACAAATTAATCCTCTTGAATTAAAATTATCACTATAAAAACTTTAGATCTATGTTATAAACAACTATCCTACAACACTCCATACTAGGTTTTACAAAAAATAGTAACACATAAGGACTAAAAAGAAATTAAACATTTCAAAAGGTGAAAAATCAGCAATCGTTCCTTAAAGCTTTTCATCTTGTATTAATGATATAATTTAATTTAAATTGCATAAAAGGAAGAATGAAATAAAAATAAATCAGTGAATTCAAGAGAACAAAAATATTAAAAATACCACTTTTTAAACAATCTTTCTCCTGGTTTATAAACTTGAAAGAAGCAAAAATGAAATAAATCTTACAAAAATTTCAAAGTATATTTACTCCAAAATCCATCATTAATAGACAAAATATAGTCTCAAAACACTGAAGTCATCACTGTAAATAGGAAGCTTCTGGATGTACTTTTTATCAAGTACAACTTTGTGTTTTAGGAATATCTGTCTTTACACTATAGACTAAAATCAACAGGAATATACTATCTTAAATACTTGAGCAAAACTCAGTAAAAGATACAGTAGGCAAACATTGTGGTCGGCTCAGCAGTGATTACCAACTCATGCTCCAAATTCAGTATAAAATGAAAATCAATATTTCCACAAGTTCCTGCAACATAAAAGATAACCTTCATTGATTTTTCTAGACTTAGGCCTCTCTGATAAAATCTAATATAAATTTTCAACCATGAGGATTTGGATCAGAGCAGGGGTGATAAGTCCTGCACATCTCTTAAGAGGTGGAGAATTTTTTTTTTAAAGTGCACGTTCATACTATTTATAATTTGCCCTGTGCAAGTGAAAGCCTTTTCCACCAGTGCTATCAGGAATCTCTTCTAATTTTTATTACTGTGAGGCTAAAGCCTGTTCCAGATAATTTGGAAATTTCAGGGGAGTTGTGATAGGGCTGATGGTACAGCCCTGGCTGACTTGAGAAAGGAGCTAACCGGTAATAGCCTCCATGGCTGTGCTGATTAAATGTTGCCATAGATGAAAGGCCTGCCATTGCCGCAATAAATTAACCAATCACACAAATCCCAAGTCAGTGCTAATCCTTCCTTGATACTCTGATCCTCTGATCAGCTCAAGGAGGTAAAGAAACTGGCTTGTGACGCTTGGTGCTCTAACCCCTGGATTTCATGTACACAACGAGCTAATGATATCTTGCTGACCAGTTCAATGGGATGAACTTCTCTCACAACCCTTAGGGAACATCGTGGCCTTCTTAAAAAAAATGAAAAGACAAAAAAGAGAAAGAAAAAATGACAAGCAGATAAGCAGATGGGAGGATTTATGTTTTACTAGGAAACTGCAGGCAAACTAGCCAGATCTTGTTAAGTAAAATAATCATGAAGCCAGGACGAAAGTTTGACATGTTTTGTATCATTTAGGTATGGATAATGAATCACAAAAGGACAAGGATCAAACAGAAGTGGGAATACTAAAGAAAGCCAACTGGAGAGAGTGGCATTTCAAGAGAGCAATGTGGCCTTTTTTCTTTTTTCTTTGGTTCGATTTTGAAATAGCTCCCCAATGAGTATTCTGGATTTTTAGTAAGTCCGCATTTTGGATTTCTGCAAATTCTGTTATAGATGCTATGTTCCATAGCAATGCTATTATGATTAAAATTTGATTTAGGAATAGACTCATTTAATCAATTAGCAGAAGGTCTGACCACATGCAGTGTCTTCCTGTTAATTATGTGAGGGCTGCCTCTGCAACAGAGTTCGTGAAATTGAGTCTGTGCAGGATGCATTAGTGGACTTCATAACTGGGGAAAGTTTTTTTGTGTATAGTAATTGGTTGCTAGAAGTAAGAAGGCTCTAGGGTTTTCCTTCAGGGTTTCACACATAAAGAGTTTTGAAAGGACTATATTATCTTTCTTGGTCAGTCCCAAGAAATTAAAACTAATTCTTTTATGAGGGAGATGTAAGAACAAGGAGGAAGATGTAGAAAATCATTATTTTGAAAATAAGACTAGAGTTTATTTAATATAAATAAGCTGTGGGGTGAGGTAAGATAGTTTTATGCACATATATTGAATTATTTTATTTTTCCAAGGGAGATAAAGGGAAGAATTGATAATTTTTCCAAAAATTAGTTTTAAAAATCTACCTGGTTGGTAAAAATTAATCACATTCAAGCAATTTGATAATGCAAAGCTAAGAGTCTGAGATTATAATTTGGCAAGCAGCTATTCTAAGTTTAAAATATATTCATTTTGATAGATTAAAAGCCCATTATAAAAATAACAGTAATCATTCAGATCAGTTCTTTCGTAAAATTTCCCTGGATTTTATCATCTTGTCATTCACCTTTTTTAAAAAAAAAATTATTTACATGATGATCATATATGTGTAGTACAGCTTTCTCAAGTGACCTTCCCAAAGGCGTTCCTTCCCACTGCTGGACTCGAGCGAGCAAACCCGGTTGTAAGGAGCAGTTCTCTTGGGAATTAATTAGTCAGAACACTAGAACACAGCTAACTCCCTGCAAGGCATTCTGGGCCAACACTGCAGAATAACACAGCTATTTCTGACCAAAAGATGAAGAGAAAAAAAGACCTTTTTTTTCCAAGAACAACAGATGTTGTAACAGTCCAGAGAGGTACTAAAATAAGTTTTATACAGCAGAACAACAGGCTTGGAAAGAACTTAAATAATGATCCCCTGTAGAATTTAATCCTTTCGAGTTCTCATCTAATGTCTCACACCTGTAATATCTATTCACATTTAATATTTATCCTCATTAGTAGTCTTATATAATGCAGATATAGTGCATCAGAACTATTAGGAATTTGATTCACTATCATTCCCAAGTGAAAGACACTATTCATGGGAAAAATTAAATAGGAGACCAGTTAAAACATGCTGTACTATATAGAGATTTCCTCACTAACTTAGAAGAAAGAAAACTCAAATATATTGTTATGCTATCCTTTTACTACTAAATTAAGATGAATTGATAGCACCATCATTATTATTATAATATTTATCTGCACGGAATAGGATGAAAAACAAGGGGAAAAAAGAAACTGAAAATGGCTTAAGCTTAAAAAAGAAAACAAAATCGTCCTCTGTGCACTTCAATAACTATTCTTCTTCATAAGAAACTATTGTGTTTTCATCTAGTGTTAAAAAGATGTACTTGGTGTGTTCATGAGGAAATAACACAGGTGAGAGGTTTAGGTCTGCTCTCCCTTTCTCATTAACATGTGCATACACACAACCCTATAAATGTCAAATATTTGAAACATATCATCTCCATATCTTCAGTTTTACATAAGTAGAAATATTTCAGCATTTGACACTTCTTGTATACTACTTATGTAAATTTCCAAGATGATTAGAACTACACACAGAAGACAAAACAGCATTTTCAAAAGTGACCATGGGAACTTCTGCCAATCCAAAAGTTTCTTCCTGATTTTCAGTGATGTTAAACAGAACCCAGGCATAACAGGGCCCTAACATTTAACTTCAATCAAAAATGTGGCATCTATTAATAATGTCCTTTTTTTCACAGACAGCAGGGTGTGGCTTTCATATATGCTGGGTAACAATTAAGATGCAGCTTTTACACCAAAGAGGTGTCTTAGGAAATTGATGCACAAATACATGAGGGAACTTCAAAAAGTTTGTGAAAGGATTTGTATTATCTTTTAATTCTGGCTTTCCTCAAACTTTTTGAAGTACCCTTGGACAAGCCTGAAAAATAGAAACACTTCAGTGTACAATTTCTTTTCTTTTCTTTTTTTTTTTTTTTGTGACCAGTAAGGGGATCGGAACCCTTGGCTTGGTGTCGCCTGCACCACGCTCGAGCAGTGAGCGCACTGGCCATCCCTATATAGGATCCGAACCCGTGGCCTTGGCGCTCCCAGCGCCGCACTCTCCTGAGTGAGCCATGGGTTCGGCCCATTCAATGTACAATTTCAATTCTACTGTGTAACAAACAAGAGCATTAACTAAACTTTTGGAGTTGAGAAACAAAAACTGGAGAGAGTATATCTGTCCTTTTCCTGAGTCCCATATGCTGAAAATTACCACAGATACTACCTTACTAAATTGAGGTTTTAAAGATAAAACAGTTTTAGGCTCTCTCTCCCCAACCATTTTATCAGGAATCTCATAATCACTAAAAAAAAAAAAAAAAAGCAGACAAAAATCTGATATCCAGAGACCTCTTTCTCTATTGTGATTTGCTTTATGTGATAATTAGAAAGCAGTTAAATTCTTATATGAAATAAACTATTTAACTGTTATTAGCTCTTTTCTCACCACTGATATGCAAAAGAAGCTTTGGATACCAAATTAGACTAAGAAACTTCCAGGAGCGTTAGAATTGAAGCTAAACTTGCAAAAGTTTTTACAGGAAAAGAATACCTTTCCCCTGGAACAGCACACCAGAATAATCAGGGAGAGTGCCAATTTCTTTGCAACTAGGATGAAAACTGGGACGGCGACAGTAGAAATATGAAACCTTCACTATAAATGGTTTCCTTCCTTCCTTCCTTCCCAGGACAGGAAAAAAAAATATGCAGAGGATGAAAGAAAAAGAGAATAAAAGAAAACCCATTTACTTTTTCTGTTTTGTTTTCTTCCTTCTCTGGTGCCTTTCTCTTCATTTTTATTCCTTTTAATCTGACTAGACCAGACATGAGATGATCAGGGATCCAAACATGTTTTTACTTAAGCAATTGACAACCTGCTCTTTTATTCTGATATAAGTACCACCATTTACCATAAGTGTTTACACACTACACAGAAGTAGGGTCTACTAAAAGCCAAAACACTTCACCCATTCTGGTCAATTTTATTACACAACTGGTCATTTCATTTTCTGTTTTTGCTCTTTCAGATAAAAGTAATATATCAGCTAATTTTGTTTGCTTTGCTTCCCTCTCACCTAGTTCATGTTGTTTTACTACACATAGATTTCTAGAACATATTGGAAGTCAATTATAAGATGTTAGTGTTATACAATTCTCTTTTGGAATTCGATCATGAGGAATACATAGATTAAAAAACTGTAAAAAGAACTTATGTGCCCATGCATATCACTAAAACCAATAAGGGACATGGTCTTAGCCATGAAGATGACAGAAAAATGTGGGCAAAAAAAAGCTCACAATATCTAATGGTCTCTATCCTATCACCACTGAATAGAAAATAAAATTCAAATTTCTTGGCCTGGCAAGAAAAGTTTCCCATTACCTGCTTTTAACCTTCATTATTAGCCTTGTGCCATCCTAAATTGTTATGTTTCCTCCAAAATATTTCTTTGTCTCACACTTTCTTGCCTTTGTATGTGCTGTTGTTTCTTTGTTTGTTTGTTTGTTTGTTTTTTGTTTTATGTTTTTCTGACCAGTAAGGGGATCTCAACCCTCGGCACGGTGTGGTCCACACCACGCTCAGTGAGTGAGTGCACGGCCATCCCTATAGAGGATCCGAACCCGCGGCCTTGGCGCTACCAGCACCGCACTCCCCTGAGTGAGCCATGGGGCCGGCCCTATGTGCTGTTGTTTCTGCCTGAAATTTACATTCTCAGTTCAGTTTCTGAGTAACTTCAGTCTTCAGAACTTTTCTTAAAATTGCCTTCTGGACCCTTCTATGGGTACTTGAGACAGTTAAATGTTTCATCTTTATACTTCTACCTTTGTTAGATAATTGCTGTTTATTACTGGCCAGCATCTGGTCCATCTCCTTTTGATAATAGCTCTCTATGTCATTTTGAGTATGAACGAACATATTGGAGTATTAATAGGTGCCTTCCCTCCCAAGTCTAATGGCAGAGATGTGACCCAAGCTAGACTGACAGGGCACTCCCTTTCAGGACATAATCCTGAACAAAGAAAAAAAAAGACCAAAACTTGTCGGAGCTCATTCGCGCCCACGAAAGTGCCTGATAAGCGTGTACAATGGCTGCTACTATTATACGCTTCCCACCCTCAAATTGCCTTGCTCCTGGTCCTTTTCTAAACCTGGTTCGCTGACCTTCCACTGATTCTATGAACTCCCCCATATCCTTTCCATAAATGCTGTTCTTGCCTAAGTTAGCCAGAGGTCATTTCTATTACTTATTTTTGAAAAGAAACAATTTCTTCTATATACCTCCATCAGAAATCATCTTATGATACTATAGTCATATGTTTATGGATCTGAATATCTCCTTAGACTGAGCTCCTTGAGGGCAGAGACTAAATCTAAGAAATGTATATATTATTAGACCTTTGCACAGTGCCTGGCTCAAGGAAATAATTCAGAAAGTGTTGAATCAATAGAAGACTTAACGAGTAAATCATGATTAACAGGAGTACATTATTAAAACAAAAATGTAGAGAGGTAGAACATAAATTAAAATAGTTAAGAATTTTGATGGATGTCAGACTTGAGTTCAAATCCATGATTTGCACTTTAAATAATGTAGTGCTTTTTGAGGAGTGACTGAAAACTCAGTTTTCTCACCTGTACAATGGAAGAACTATATCAGCTTCACAGTTATGAAAATATGAAACAATAAAGCACTAAGCTCAGTCCCTTGAACTAAAACACATTGAGTATTAATATTTAGGTCACTAATAAAACTTCTTACTGTACATTAGAACTATGAGCCTTTGCAATTTAGAGCTGAGCTAATTAAAATAATAAATACCTAATATATCCTTAAAATAAAAAAAAGTCATTTTTAACAATGCTATAATACTAAAGAAAGTCTTTGTTCAAGAAACAATCACAGTAATGCATTGCTTTCAAAAAAACAGAGAACAGAACTGTGGTTATTAGAGGTGGGAAAGGGGGAGGGGGAGGGGAAAATAAAAGTTATGATCAAGTTAATATTTATTGCCAGACCCTTCTGGCATAAAGAATCTTTTAGAAATTAATTTTTTGAGATACTGGCACAATGCTATTCTCAATCACCAGAGACACCAGCCACACGAAGGGTTACTGTCTTGAAATTAGGCAAGATAGCTAGACGTTAAAGAGCCCCATAGGAAAAAAGATGGGCTGATTTAAAAGGAGTAACTCAGGCATTTTAGTTTAAAGATGTCTTTATAGATCTCACTGCATTCTTTGTCAACGAACAAGGTAATCAAAATTTAAAGTTTTTACTACAATAACCCTGGAACCCCTGGAGAATACTCAGTGAAATATGAGAGCAGCTTTAATACCTAGAAGCCCCGCTGCATTATGGTAAGGTCAGCTGAGGAGCACTGTTGAGACTTGAGGCCATAATGACTCCATATAGAGCCGGAGAGCAGCTAAAGTAATAACCTCTCCCACGATGATTTCTTTGCTCTTTGCAGTACTAATGTAGACTGACAGTTGCTCATCTTTCTTTCAGGAAATTTTTTACTGGAAAAATCATGACTTTTTGGCCACTACAATTAAGATCTACAAACTCAAGATGAGCACTGACCCAACCAATGAAGTTGTGTGTGTGTTTATTATTTTAATGTAACTGATAGAAAGTGCAGCCCTTGACTTGTGCACAAAGATATTTCCTTTTTTTTCTTGGACTGGAATACTCGCTGCAGAGAAACTGGCATTAGCTTACATGGTAATAAGATGACTCTAAATGAGGCATCTGAGGACAAAAACATTAGAAATTGGGGACAGCTGCGGACAGCAGATTTGGGACACTGGTATCATGTATGTAACAAATCTTTATTAATAAGTACATTAAATCCCATATTTTTCATTTATAACTGCTGCATAATTTCCTGTTAACACTTCATGTAAATTCCAGATAAGGTAATAATTTTTTTTTTTCAGAATTCTATTTCTGTTTCATTATATGTTCTATACTGTGCCCCACAGGTCAGTTGCATGATTGAAGTATTATGCCTCATTAAAATTCCACTAGTTAAAACATGGAGACAGAATTTTGGTAATTCTTCTCTCCATTATTAGAATTAACCATTCCAATACATTTCTGGGCTCCCTGGATCTCACAATTTATGTACACACATACACTCTCATCTATACCATTAACAAGTTCTTAAATATACACACATTTAAGAAGCATATATAACACAGATATATGCTGGTCAGAGGGTCTTGATGTCCTAAACAGAAAGCTCTTATCTTTCTTTTGCTCCAGTGGCTGAATATCCTTGCCCCACCACCTCCCAGTTCAGTATTTCTAGCTAGCAGCTGCTATCAGAAACCTAAATAACAAAAATATGCAAACTTGCACACTAATTCCCTTTGGAGATAGATCTTGGCTGCAGCCCTGTCATAAATCAGAGAATTTCGATATGAAATGAGGCAAGCAGCTCTAATCATTTCTGCATTTCAAATTGGATCACTGGCTCAATCACTGGGCTTTTTTAAACTGCTTGCCTAAGAGCAAATGTGAGGCGGGAGATAATTCTGAAGACATCTCTTCTTTTGTGGCCTTAGAACTCTTTTAACTGTTTCAAGACTGAAGGCCACATTTCAGTGATAATAGCACAAATCTGGTGGGAGAGATATGGATCCTTCAAGACATCTCCCTCCTCTTTCAACTCACAGAATTCCATCAATATCTGCATATATTATATATATTAATATGTGTGTGCATATGGGTTTTGTGTGTCTAAAAAAGAAAGTGAGAAAAAAAATAAGAGAAACATCTGACATATATCCACAATCTATTTCTCCTTAGAATTTCCTGTTTTGGACACAAGACAGGTTTCAATTGCACTATGAGATAGTTAACATTTTTAAACTGGAAAAATATATTTTAAATCAAATGCAATTGTACCAAAATGTGAAAGACTCCGGAGTTTCAAGGATGGCCTGCCAATTTGACTACCCTTCAATAGCCAAATAAGAAATAAGAAAGTCCTTTCACCTTCCCAGTTGATTTTTCAATTCTTGTTATGATTGCATTTTTATATTTTCACATCTCTGACAACCCTTTAAAAACAATGTATCAAGGGGGAAAAGGGGGAGGGGGGAAAAAAGCCTTGCAGGCAATTACTGAGAGTAAAGAATCCTCTTGACCTTTTGATATTTTTGCTTTGAGTCTCCCTTCTTTCTTATCCAAATGATACTAAAGTCTTGTTGCCGGTTTCATGTGCTCACTACAGTGCTTTGAAATGAAATTTAACTCTATTTTTCAGAGGGTTTTTGTAATGCCTTGTAAGCCTAATAATGATCTGATGAAATATTAAAGCTAAGCTGCTTGTGTTTTGAGAACAGAATGGAAATGTTTATCAAGTTTTCTTTTACACAGTTAACAAACAAAACAACTCTGTTGTATCCGGAGTTTATTTTTCTGTTCCATTTTCACCTTTTAATGGCTGATATTGTTTTGTATTTTACTTCTGAGGACTCAGGATGCAAAATTTACCATTTCCTTATTATTAATTTTGTGGATTGGGAGAGTGTTGATGTCACGCTAATGCAGGTGTTAGAGGAAGTTAATAACACTATTTACATTATTATGGCAATCTGATAAATTATGATATTATTGTGTATTTTATGTACATTTTTATAAATTGCATTTCTACTCAGAAACATGAATATGACTGTGCTTTTTCTGCATACTTTCAGATTCATTAAGGTAACCCAATTTTTGAAACTTATCCAATAATATAAAAACAAAAGCCTTTAAAAAAAGGCTTAAAAAAACTTTTATAATGTGACATTTTAGCATCTATTTGATTATTCTGGCATACAAGTTTAAAACTGTATTAAGGACTCAAGGCATTAATATTATCCAATGTATTAATTAAAAGCTATATTTACAGTACTATCTATGTAAGTTTCACGGTTATAAGAATGGAGTGTTATGTTTTTAAGAACAATTAAGCCCTGTTCAATAAACAAATTTTGCAAAAAAAACAAAACTGTCACAAATAAAAATACTTAAGTAATCCCATTAATAAAGCAAAATTATTTATTAACATTTAGTTACCACTTGTTTTTGTTGTTGGTGGTGTTTTTTTTCCCAAATAATTAATTCAAAGAGAACTCCACAAGGTGGTAAGAAGTTCTAAAACTTTAATCTCATGAATATATAAAGTTTATTGTTTACAACTTACTTTGTGGCCTCCATGGAGGAGAAAAACATCAGAATCAGCACATTGATTCATAGTCTATATTTACTTTTTTTCTTTATCTGAGGATATTTAACTAAGGCGCCAAGCTTTGGTGGGGAGTTAAATCTGAAAACTGAAGCTATTTTAAGAGAACGGGGGTGGTTGTTACCCCACTAACTTATCTACCCACAACTGATAAATACTTATAATAACCTTGCATTATCCCTCTAATCCCTCCTATTTTTATTTTCCTGGATAGCTCCCAAACTACTAATACTATAGCAGAACTATACTCTTTCAAGTCTGATATGCTTATTCTTAAAGTGCACCCTGTGTCTTGTGTAAAGTGATTGAGTAGGTGCTAGTAAAAAGTTAGCTACACTTCCACTGACTATATATGTGGTGTGTGTATTATATAATACATATATATGTGTGTGTGTGTGTTCATGTGTGTGTCTATATGTATACACAATCTATTTCTTTATATTGTTATATGAAGTTATTCAGGTAATGTTCTAACATATCATACCAGACCTCCACATCCATTATAGGGGACTCCTAAAGTTCTGGATAAAACATTTCTCTTCTCTTCTTCAAGTTAAATCTCTAATTCAAAAACATCTTTGTCTATACCTATGGCCCCAAAATTGTTTATCATAGCCTGAGGTAAACCAGTATTTTTTGATCTAGACAACAGAAAAGTACTATTTTACATTAATCTAAATAATACCACAAACATCTCTTAAACATCCTGCCTGTACTAAATTCAATTTATTAAACAAATACCTATTTTTTTTTAACTTTAAATTTTGGTGAGCTTTGTTGGCAAAGTAGCTTTAATTGCAAAATCTATTTTTTTTGAATATATATAAAACACAGCCATATGGTTTGTAGGTATTGCCAGCGTAGTTTCCTGTTGAAGCTTAAGAAAAGTGTTATATGCATTTAACAAAGACTGGATGGTCTATGATAAAACTTGGGATCGTCATTTTTAATACACTGTTTCTGATGTCATTCAAACCATAACGAAATGACAGTCTGTTATAGCTTAAATGGCACAAAATAATTCTTACATAAATATTGATTGTAAATTATCAGGTGGAACTGAATAACAGCAGGACTAGAAGAAGCTCCATGGAGTTTGGATTCTAGGAACTATTAGAGTTTCTCTCACCTTTCATTGAGCTTTCACCTTTTTGGTTGACTCTCCAGGCTAACTGCTTTATAACATTTTTTGAGCTACTAAAGGTTTTAAAACATAATGGGATTAGGGAACCTTAAATCTCATTCAACTGTGTAGACTATGGATGAGGCATTTCCTCTGACTTTGGTCTGTGACCATGTTCTCAACAGGTCAATGAGGAGAGAGTACCAAGCCTACCCATCATCAGCTGTCACCTAAACTTGCCCCCTGACTGGCCTGACATACATCCTTACTACAAGAATTTAGTAAAAGACTATCTTAAATGGCATCCTGCCTGTGCAGAGGCAGTGTGGTTAATCTTTGACAAAAGAGCATTCACGTGTCAACAAAACAAATACCTAATGGAAGGCCCGACTACAAAAGAATAAAGGAGGCCATTCAAGCTGCCAATAAAAAAGAAATTTAGGAAAGATTGAAAGTTTGATTCCAGCATCATCATTTCCACTGAGACTAAAGTCTGACCCAACATCCACTGCTACTGCAGCAGCCCTAAACTGAGGCTACACATAGCTCCTAAGGGCCAACACGAAGAGTCTTGTGGAATGAAGTAATTCAAACTGGAGGAAGGGAGAAGGGAAATCAAAATACTCTTTAATTTTAATGTGAGTTCTTCATATAAAACATGCTTTCAAAATTATTTCATTAAAGATTATTGACAGAAGAAAAATACTTTTTGTCTTTCAAGCATTCCATTTCATCTATATTTGCTGTAAAAATTCTTTCTTTGCCATACAACATGAGTATTGAGTAATCATTGAATTTTACCACATCAGAAATTGAATGAGCTATTTCGAGAGAATTGATGTCTCCGACCTAAGTACGTAAGCAGATTAATCCTTAGATCAAATATTACCTAATACATTTTAATTTAATTGTTCTCTTGCTTATATATTTTATAAAGTAGGTTTATTTTTCAAATCCAACCAATATTTCAGTTTCATCCAAATGCATCTATTGTCACCAAATGTAATAGCTTAATAGCCACGAAAGCAAAACAAAACAAAGGTCAAAGATCAGAGTTAATAAAATAAAGTGCATAGATTTTAACTTTTCCTGTGGTGCTCTTGTGTTTTCATAACCCATCCTTCTGATCTCTAAAAATATTCTATTCCAGTAGACCTCAACCAGGGGCAATTTTGCTCCCCAAGGGACATCTGGCAATGTGTGGGGATATTTTTTATCATCACAACCAGGGGGATGCTACTGTCATCTAGTAGGTAGAGGCCAAAGATACTGCTAAACATCCTACAATGCAAAGAACAACCCCCACACCTAAGAAGATCTGGTCCAAAATGCCTATAGTGCCAAAGTTTATAAACACTCTTTAATCCATATTACTAATTTATAGTCACTGGTTTATAATTGGTAACACTGTGGAATAGTTTCCTTGTTATTTGTGCTTTATAGAAATGCTAAAGATGGACTTTATAGAAACCTGAAAAGAGACCTGTCAGCAATTTCTTTTCAGATTATGTTGTACCTGCTAGTACTTTTTTACAAAGTAAGAGGCATTCCGCATTTTCACTATGTCATTTTTTATTGGTTTTATCACAGAAAAAAAAGCATTTGGCATGCATTCTCATGCAAAAATAATTTTGACTGTTCTGATGTTAAATTTAACACAGTAAAATGTTCACAGCTTTAAATTTGAAATAAATGGTTGTTCTTTTGGTTATATCAAAAGCAGCTCTTTATGCCGTCCTCACTTTTATTCCATACCGGTACCATTCATTTCTAATAGTGTCAAGCCGAAAGCTTTCACCTATGTACAAAATGCCTAAAATAAATTTTATCTGCTCTGGTTAAGCCTTTAATTAGATGGTAAACTCCATAAGGGCAGGAATATTTTCCCTATTTTCTATGTTCACTCAAAAGAAAACCATACACACATATACACATATGCAGTGGCCTAAAAGATAAACACTTTAGATAATAAGGTCAACAAATTTCAAATATGCTCTGATATTAAATCAATCCCAATAAAAACAGGCAACAAAACTCAGTCACATATATTTCTCTAAAAAAATTAGAAGTGGTGGGAAAAAAAAGAAAGTGGGGAGAGGGTTGGTTATTTCTAGTATTTTTCTCTTTTGACAACACTTAGAAGTATCATTGGTGAATCAAAACAAAATAAACATTGCATGGAAATTACCTGCAGTACAGTTTGAAGTGAACTAGGCTGATGATTTAGTACCTTACTGAAATATTTTAAAACAAACTAAAGAGTTATTTCATCCTTATTGCACAACTCAACAGTTCTTAAAAGTTTACCATGATCACTTTTGCACATTAATTATGTTCCCCATTTCCTGCCTCCACACACACACACACACACACACACACACACACACACACACACACACACACACACACTGACCCTCCCAATTCACACAGATATTCTTAAACTAATTTATTCCTACTCATTCTTCAGCCCTCTCTTTGGATATCACTTCTATTTTTTTAAATCCCCAAGCATGTTAGGTACTCTTCTAGCATACTATATTTCCTCTATGTAGCATGTATAATACTACTGTTAGTTGCCTGTTACATAGTAATTGCCTGTTTGTCTGTATTTCCCACTAGAATAAAATCTTCCAGATAACAAGATCAGTGTCTATTTCAAGTCCACTGCAATATTTTTAGTGTCCTAGCCAGTGCCTGGAACTTTAGCTAATAATAAATGTTTGTTAAATTAATGAGTAGACTAATGAAATAAAATACATAAGCAGTTACTTTCTATAAATCCACTCCTACTCAGAGCATATATAAAATTTGAACAGTTATATATTTAAAACAAATAATAAGTCAAAGTAGAAGTGATTTGGGGATCTAGACCCTAAGAGAGAAAAGGGCTAGTGCTAATACCAAAAGAGAGCAAAGAAAAAATAAATAAAATGAAACTGAAAACGTCAAAGGTTTATTAACTATTATTCACCACAGCTGTTCTGTGCTTCCTTTCTTGAGAAACTTCGTATTCATAGAGCTTAGTGTGGAAATAAGAAAGAAAACTGGGGTGGGGGGATGTTAAGGTATTGAAAGAAATTTCTCTATATGGGTCAGATAACATGGTAACTAATATTAAATAGTTGATAAATTATGAGCATTATAGAAGCATTGCCTTGTATGGATTAGGCTTCAAAGCTTCCCTGTCCTAAATTGTGAGCAGTATTATTTATTCCATTAAACTTTTCCTTCCCAAAAGGGGTCATTTGCTTCAAGTTGAAATTGATAACAAAGAGAAAGAGCACAGCTCCTACTATGTAGTTTTTACAGACCTATGCCCCTTATCGTTAGCAATGTTCTACCTTTAAAGACAGAAACACGGAGTTAAGAATAACAGTTATATTATCTAAAGTGGTGTTTGCAGTTAACTGATCATCCCAACTCAAGCAGTGAGATACAGACCACTGTCGGATACCTAGTATTTTTTGAGACATTGTCCAGACTAGTTTCCTTGATACTTTATCAGAGGGTTTTATCAGGCCTCTGCATGATAAGAGTTGCTACTGCTTGCCAAGTTGGAATATTTGTAAAATTCCTTAATTTTCTGTTGTTAATCCATCAAACACAAACCCATGAAGACTTATCTTATTCTACAAGAAGAAATGACTTGTTGGACTGTGAAGAACTAGGAGATAAAGGGTTGGGAGCAATGGGTTGTCTTTAGTTTATTTAACTCTAGCAAAACCAGGTTACTTTGTGTTTTTGACTCTAGAGGAAAAATAAATCTATTCATAGGACTAAATTCCCTACTTGTCTTTTCCTTGGCTATTCAGAACCAGAATTATAAAAAGGAAGTACTTACTTTTTTTTTTCTTGTTAGAATACATATGACAAGATATCTCTCTTGAGGATCTAAGGGAATAATTTTAGAAACTTTAAGGAAAAAAAGTAAAAATTAAAAAGAAAATGAGTAATTTTGCATTTCCAAAGTTAACCTCAAAAATATTCAGAGTAACCTCCATAATTATGTTATTTTTTTTCACAGTATGCTCCAAGACAGTATTATAATTTAGAATTTCTCAGTACTTAAAAATAATAATTTTAGATTTGTACAAGAATTTATTTCAGCTGCAAAATATATAGTTCTGGTTCTTCAAAAAAAAAAAGTAACACTAAACAAAAAGAAAAAGAAAAACCTGATAACCTATTTTACTTTATGAGGAATTTTAGAAATAAGCAAAACAAAATCTTTGTTTAACCTGTCAACTTCTCAACCATTTTAGACACAGCAAATAACCTTTCCTTACAGCTTTTATGAATGCAGTAGTCTGCAAGAGGGATATTCCATGATGTCTTTACTAAAACGGATGGAGAAGGAGCAATGAACTGCTAGGTTGTTCAAGTTCAGAGTACTAAGCCCTTAACCTGACTTTAGCGGAATACTCCTCTCATTCGCTTCAGGGCCTTTTCCCCAAACGAGCACTTTCACCCGTATGTTTATTCTCCAACCCTCTGGGAAGCCACCTTTCATCAAAAGAAGTGTGCTAATCTTCCAGCGGTGTCGCTGCCATTGGCATCTCTAGCCCCCTTTGTACTGCTCCCATCTGAGTACTCAGGAAAAAAGCTTTTAGGACTCTCAACAATACAAAAAAAAAAAAAAAAAAATTCCCTTTACTGTCCTGGAAGATTAAAGAGCTTGGTCTCAAAACCCAGTTATACAGACTTCAGTAATCATAAAATGCACAAACCAAAAAAAAGACATCCTCTAATTTATTTTCAGAAAACATGCTGTACATTTGTCATCTATTTTTTTTGTAAGCATTAAGAAACTAAAAAATTTTTTAACTTATTTTCCTTTTTTAACATCTATTGTGAAAAAAAACCCATCCAGATAGTATGAAAAATGTAATACTCAATGGTGTTTCTTCATACATGAGTAAGTAACCAAATAATATATAACCATTATATAACTATATATAACTATATATATATAACCAAATAAGCAAATTTCATGAAGTTGGAGAAGATTGGGGAAAGAAGAAATATGGATATTCCATTCTACATTTCACTAATTTAAAAAAAAAAAATAAATTCCAAACATGGATTTATTACCCACTAAAAAATAAAGAGCTTTGCCTTCATTGAGACCATAGATGTTACATGGCTCATTTGTCACTTTATCTACCTGAACCTCGATTCAGCACAAATTTGAAGGAAACTATTCAGATTTCCAGATGTGTACACCTAAAGAATTCCTTAATTACAAATTTATCAGATGTTTGCTAACCAGAAAAAGGAGCAACACAGACATTTGCTCTTCCTGGGCAGATAGAAAGTCGCATTAAAAATTGAAATCCTGGGCCGGCCCGGTGGCGCACTGCTACAGTGCGCCGCTTGGGAGCGTGGTGGCGCTCCCGCCGAGG
>NW_007727102.1:275575-306781 GCF_000696425.1 Galeopterus variegatus
TTCGGATCCCACATACAGACCGGTTCCCGCTCACTGGCTGAGCGAGGTGTGGGCACAGCACCGAGGGTTGCGATCCCGTTGCCGGTCCCGGTCCGGCACGGGCGCGACACTGAGGGTTGCGATCCGTTGCCGGACACGAAAAAAGACAAAAAGGAAAAAAAAAAATTGAAATCCATTGCAGCCAAACACCACTACTTTGGGGTACATTCACAGTAAACATTATATCAGGGTTTCTCCACCTTGATACTATTGATATTTTGGGCCAGATTACTCTTTGTTGTAAAAAGCTGTCCTGTGCATTGTAGGCTGTTTAGCAGCAATTCTGGCTTCTACCAAAGATGCCAGTAATACTGCTAACATTCTCCTTCTGCTCCTGTACCATGCCCTGCCCGCCCAGGTTGTGACAACCAAAAATGTCTTCGGGCACTGATTGCCAAATGTCCCTTGGGGAACAAAACTGCCCGTCATTGAGACAACTGAAGTAGGTTTCCTTAGGGAAAAGTTATGAAGATAGACTTTCATTCCTTTCAACTCATTTTCCTGAGCTAAACCGTTTTAAAAAATATTATATATTCTCATCTAGGTAGGATATCTACCTAAAAGCTAATATATCCAGGTGGATTGGTCAGTAAAATTTTGCTTTCCCCAAGACCTCACTGGATACTTTTGAGCATAAAGTATTCCAAAGAACCCTGACAAGATGAAGTTGTACCATCTCATCCAACAAATGATCTCACTTCAACCCTCACACTAACTTTACTATTAAGCAAAAACAGGCACATTTTCAAATATTGATTCCAACTAATGTCTGATGCTAACAGGCATGATCTTATCAAGGCCCCACTATAATAGAAGGAGTGTCAGAGTTAAACAGAATAGGCTGGGAAAAGATCGCAATCATCCTCCCAATGATGTGATGGTATCACAGAATGGGGATAGTATTCTAAGTAATTATCATTAATAGATCCTAGCACAGGACAGAGCAGGCCTGATGGGGGTCTAAACAAATTTGAGTGAGATAAAACAAGGTTGGTGAAAATCACAGTTTAAAAGCACTAGATGTTCGTGAAGTAATTTTTCAAATTTAAAATACCAGATTTTAAGTGAACAAGGAAGTGTGGAATAATTTTAGTACAATAAACATGGAAAGGGAAAAATGCCCCTTTATTAGTAATACGGGTGCATTTCATTTGTCTTTTTGCCCATTACATCCATTCTGGTTGTTTCTATGCTTTGATCTAATTAAAGTATTTATAAACAGGTTAGTTCTATCTACTGAAAGAGGCTAAATGCATTTGCTGTTTGCAGCATACCAGACAGAAATCTGATGAATTAATCTCCATCACAAAAAATAGAAAAGGTTTGTTTTTATTCTTTTAGTTTTTGGCCCAGCTTCAGTATACGCTGATGATACCAGGTAATCTGCCTTATTGCAAACATGGTTCAAAAGTAGCTTTTTCTACTTTTATGTTTAAGATCTTTCTATTGCACTGATTCATTCATTCTTTGCCCCCTATGCCCTAGTACGCAGAAGCTCTCAATGATCACTTCATTGCTTACTTCTCAATGAAGTAGGGAAGTTTCATGCAATCTGCAAAAAGTCAGGATGCCTTTTTTAACCCATTAATGACAATTTAATACACATAATGGCAATTAGTAGAAGACTTCATCTTCTGGAAGATCTATTAGATAAATTCATTGCTGCTTACAGACATTATTATGCTTGTTACATTGATACACTACTTATTTGCATGAAAAAAAAATAATAGTGATAATTAGTCCAAATAATTAATAAAATACAAATGCTTTTGCTGGAAACTTACTATTTAGCTTTGAGTTGATCACTACTAACTTTTGTCCTATAAAATAGACATAATGATGTACATGTCTTACCACTATGACAGATTTAAAGTTAAGCAAACAATATCAGGGGATTATATAGTAAATGTGGTCAAAAGGATATTTCCCTCAGTGATTTATATATGAATATATATATAAAGAGAGAGAGAGAGACCACAAATGTGATTATTAGCACTGTTATTCTTATTCACACTCTGTCCAGACTTTTCCAGGGAGGAAAAGCCAAACTATGAGTATATCTTCGTTTGTGTTTCTTTTCTCAAAAGGGTTATTAATTATAAGTGCTGAAATCTTTTGGATAATCACTGAGGATGAATTTATTGCTGAAATCAATAGCACAGGAGAGAACCCGAAATGCCACTTGGTGTTAACATAGTAAAGCAAAATGGGACATTCTACACACTTTGTTTCTTGTCTAAAAATAATGCAGTCACTGACCTTAACCTTATCAAATTGCTTCCTTCCATCATCAAGGTCAAATGCAATAGTAAATAAATTCGGTTGTCTATATGAGCATACCATAAGTATTTATGATGCAATTACATCTGTACTTTGCGTTATTCCTAGAAAAAGTACTCACAAGTAAAAATTAATATTTTTTCAGTAAATAATTTTAAATTTTGAAATAGATTAGCAAAATTTGGCAAAGAATTCAGATACAAAGTATATCTATTAACTGTTTAGTCTTCTTTTCAGAACTTCCATTTCTGCCTTAACACCCTAATGCACAATGCACATGGATAAATCTCAAATATGTACCTAACGAGAGTAACAACAGTAGCTGTTATCAGCATATACCCTCATATGTACGGAGACCGTCTCTCTTTTACGTTGACCAAAGAGGAGAGGACATATGAGAAGCAATTGAGAAAATCCTCAGATCCTAATCTTTCAGACGGATATCACTGACAGATAGTAGATGGATCCTGAGGCTCTTCTGTGTCTAGAGAACCATTTTACATCTATGCAACACCAGATGAAGAGACCGGAAGAGCACAGGTGTGGTGCTGAACATGTCTCAAGAGTCAGCCATTGGCTTGGTTCACAGAATGGCAGAGATGCTAAGCAGACACAGCTGTATTTCAGTCTCTCTTAACAAGAACCACGACGCATCCTACTAATGCTCCTTCCAGTTTCCAGTTTCCAACGCTAGATTAAACAAAGAAAGGAAACTACTATTTGAGGAAAAATTCATCAAGTTGTAGAAAGATACAAGGAAATACTGATTTTTGTTCCTTCATGCACTAAGAGGATTTATGCAAAGAGAAAGCAAATGCCATCTAGTGAAACCAGGGGCTGACTCTGTTGCCAACAGGCTCATCACTATTTTTCATCTTTGTAACACACACCTAAGATACGCTCTTTTTCTTCAGCCTGCTAATCAGGGCAGTGGTACCTGATAGTGGATGATTGACTAAAGAAATCAAGATTGAACTTATTCCCTGAGGCACACTGTACCTCAGATCAAAGAGTGCGCATGTGGCATCCTGAAAATGCAATCCCACTGCTTTCACCTCTCAACTCCCTGACACAAGAACCAAAGACAATAATCCTTATAAATCAGTGATACTGTCTCTGAAGAGGGAGCAAAGACTTAGCAGGAGAAATTTGGGGATCTGGACTGACTCAATTAAATAAATCATTTTTTAAAAGCTTAAGGCTAGTTTTTACTTTCTAACCCAATTTTTGGCATTCTAATCTCAATGACAAATTAAGAACAGCCATATTGGATGCTAAATGCTTAAAACCAAGATGATCTCTTTGTAAAGAAGAGATAGAATTCAATCCAAAAATTTTACTGTATCACAAATGCAATACCTTTTTTCCCCAAGTGTTTGACAAAAATATGGATGTTAAACATTTTTTAAAAATTGAAGCATCTTTAATTACATTATCATTTAAAAATAGAATTTTTTCTTTAAGTATTTCAGATGTCATTATATTTCATACAGTGCATGGTTAATAGCAATATTTGAAAGAAGGTTTATCTACCATTTCATAAATAAGAGCACACAGAATAATAGCAAACTTCATCCTGATTTAGAATCAGATTGTTAACGGCATAATGAGCATTATAAATACCAGTGGAAACTAATGCCAATGGGGTTATCAAGGTACCTCTCTTTTATCAGTTAGTTACTAGATTCAACTGCATTCAATATACAGCATTCTTCTTAAAACATTATAAACTCAAGCTCCAACTTAAGTAACTCTAGTGAGCAGCCTCTTCACAGTAGAATCTGCTTTATTCCCACATATTCCAGTGATGAAAGCACTGCTCTATTATCATTATAATATTAATATTAATATCCAGGGGAAGTGACCATAAAATCCAATACTTTTACCATGTTAGGTTCACTAGTTATTTTTTTTAGTTCTGTCATTTTACAATTGGTTAACATGGATTATGTAAATTTTGAAATGACACACCTACAAAATGAAAGCAAATTACTGAGAAATGTTTACATGTTATATACATTATGAATCCTCTGAAGTTTTTGATGGTAACAGTAATTCAGCTCACATTAAAATCTTTTTCAGGAGAAACTGGGATTAAACAATACAGTAAAATAAGGTAAGAGATTAGACTGTAGTAATTAGTTAGATAAAATGGACTGTACTTTTCCTTGGTTCTACTGATTTCCCTCCCTTCAGCTTTCAGGTAACTGCATATACACTCGCAAAAGATACTTGGAGAATTATTGAGAAGATGCAACTAAAATAGTAGGCTGCCCATTCCTTCTGATGCTGTCAAATCAATTGAAACGAGATGATGTGCTTCTTTTTTCAAGCTCTCAGTAGCTAAAGAGATATAGAAATAAAAATATAAAGATTGAGTACCTTTTTGTCCCCTACAACTTTAGTGGTAGGCAAGACTTGCAGCAAATATTAACAGTACTTCATAATAATAATATGGTAACTAACCACTCTTTTTTTAATTCTAAAGATAAATATTGAAAGCTAAAAATAAAATCCAGTATTCCTAATGTAATTAAATTGTTTGATTCTCGCATAATTAGGAAATATTTTTATACCATCTCATGAAGGTTACCTACAGTTATCAATCATTTATGCTCATAGAGCATGTTCAATAAGGAGAAATAAAAACAGAAAATCAAATAATATGAGAGAACACTTGAATTTTATTGTTTGCATTTTTTTTATCTATCAAATTTTCTTTTTTCTTTTGTCATCATATTTAACACTTTAACTAAATTAGGTCTTCCTATGATGCTCTAGGTGATCAAAAAGAAATATACAAAAATCTTTTTCATCCTATAAATTTATATACCCAAATGCTCTACTCTTGTAAGTTACTTATTATAGTACTTAAAATACCTTTATGATAATTCAGCAATTTGGGGTTTTGCCATGTGCTAAAATGGTGAAATTATCAGAAAAAAAGTATTAGAAACATTATTAATATTGAAGGTCTAATCAAGGACAAAATATTAAGTTTATGTAATTCTTTCAACAATAGAAGTGTACTGTATGTCATAAGATCATTTTATTTATGAAACTTAAGAGTATAAAAAAATAAAATTAAAATATAAATTTATTTATTTCTATCTTATTTGTTGGCTTAAATATTAACCATTTATTCTGTGTGGGTGCCTATGTATATGTGAATATCACTTTTTGTGATAAAAATTTTTTATCACAATTTTATCACATTTATTTATGGTTTTGCTTTAAGCAACATATAAAGGCTATGGATAGAATCCAGTTATGTTTAAATACTCATAGAAAAAGTAATTCTAATTGAGAAAAATTCGAATCTTTGTACTCCCACTTCTTAGCAAAGTTCCTGACTTACAATACATGCTTAATACTGAGTCAAGTTTTCCTTCAAGACTTTTATCACAAAATATCTAAAATTAGAGAAAGGAATGGATTTTAGTCATTTAATTGCTAGTAGACACAGCAGGGGGAGAATTAAAATAGTTATGAAATAATAAAAATAATTATTCCACTACCCTTTCATTTGACTGTAAAAAAGATAAAAGTAACATGCCACTAAAAGGTACACCATACAGTGGGGAAATAAGTCAGGTGACAAGTCCAAATGGGTCCATGTCTACTCTTTTGTCTAGACCTTGACATAACTAATGACCAACAATTTAGATTGTGCCCCCTCCAACCAGTTTATTTAATGATTGACTCCAAGTGAAAATAAATGACCATATAAAAAATCTGAAGGCTCTTTGCAAATGCAAAGTATGACTATTATTATCCAAATAGATTTATCCTTCCAGAGCTTTTTCAGAAAGAAAAAGTTGTGCTTTAAAATGAGACCTGTATTCTATCTTTCTTCATATTTTCACACAGACATTATTTTCACCAAAAGTTAAGAGTCTGAGCTCAACTCACCAAACCCAGGACATTAAAGTTGAAAAAGGAGTGTCTCTCTTTCAGCCAAGCCTCAGCAAAGGGGCATACTTCACTTCTGGGCAGCTAACTGAGTACTGTATTATCCATGGTATGTGACGTCATTACCTATCATTCATTCGTATGACAACTCTTTTGTTTCTAATTCTTTTTGCCTGTATATTTATTCATAAAATGCCAGAACAACAGTGGTATGAAGAAAAAATAATTCCAGCAGCATCTATAAGCCTAAAGATGTTTAAAGTTTACAGCGTGTTAGCTTGATGACAATTTTTTTTTTGCCCCCTTTCACTATTTGCTCCCATACATATTATTTTGATGAACTTTAATATACTGGTTCTATTTGGCTGGAACTTTCAGGTATCTTTTTATTTTTTTCTTCATGGGTAAGAATTATTTTATTTTAGCTGTCCTGGGAACAGCAGATCAGTTTCTAAAGCTCACTGGAATTCTCTTAGCGGTATGAATTATTTTGGAAACATCTAACGTGTATTTATTTAAATCCAAAGCAAAAATAGCACATTTATCCCCTTTCAAAAATCTTAATTAATAACAAAGGTATGTTAGGCTCCAAAACAGCTTAACTGAACCTATGTGGATCCAAAGGCCTGCCAAAATGAAATCAGCATTATAAAAAATAGATTTATATTTCATCTAGTCATAAAATAGTAACCTATACTATATAAAATGTACTGGGCATTCGAACAGAGCTCATGATGACAATAGCTTGAAATCTCACTCTTAGCACATTAAAAGTGGCCTCATACATACTTTGGGGTGGGGGGCTTCCTTGTAAGGTTTTTTCTGTAGGTTTTAAATTTTTTTTATTTTGTCTTTTTGACCTGGATTAACTAATCACAGATTATGGAGCAAATGACTTACAACAGCATCTTGAACCTCGACCCCTCTGACAGTCACAGAATTTTACAATCAAAATATTTCATTAGAAAATCTTCAAGAAGCAGCGGAAGGTTTGGCACTGAACCCTTTAGGATCCCATTCAGGGCCTCTGCTGTATTCTTGAGCTCGTCTAGTCCGAAACGGCACACTCTACCCCCATGGAGTGTCTCCAAAGCCATTTTGAATCCTCTTTTCCCTTATCAGGCAGATACAGACCTGCATCATCGTGGAGCCTTCTGACAGGGGCTACAACAATTGGGAGAAGGGGGGTGACACAACGCTCATTGTTTCCTTTCACAAAACCCTGCCACAGGGCGCAGATTAACACCAAAAAATAGATGGCTGCAACCAAAGAGAAGCATTTTTCAGAATGCCTCCACTTGATTAATGAAGTCATGGAGCCGACCACTGTTTGACTGTCATCATGTGCTCTTCCTTTCCTCGTCCCTCTCCTCCTGGAGTACTGGCAGAGAAAGGGACACTTCTGCGAATGTCTGCTTCCTTTGGAGATCCGTCATTTTCACAAAGTTTTGTAGGAATGCAACAGATTAAAACTGCCTAGGTTCCTTGCTGAAAATATTCAGATGAAGGACAACCTGTTTTTTCACCACCTCTAACTTCTTTAATGAAGAGAAAGGCTTCCTTTTTTTTTTTTTTTCCTTTTAACTTGGGCCCTGATGCTTATCTCAGATGCACAGGCAGACATCACTGAGTACCTTTACATGGACTAATACGGTACCCATGCCTGAGCAGCAGTGGCTCCCACATCTAAGATTAGAATCAGTACCTGAGCGACTCTGGCTGCTCCTGTCCATGGGATAATGCTCACACTATTAAAAGCAGCGTAATAAGGAACTAATAGTATTTGTTTAACTTCTTAATAAAAGCAAAAACTTCAGGCACATGAAATACCTTTGCTCTTCCATTGATGTGATGACCATTCTGTACTGACTGAGCTCTAAAATGCCACAAATAATGAAAGAATGGAGTTAACATTTTAAAAAATACAAACCTAACTCAAAAGTGAATCAGACGGGGCAAATTACTTTTCCAGTTGTCTGCAATCCCCAATCACACACCTGAGAAATGCTTTCTGAAGAATAACTCTTTACAAAAAGCAAACACAAAGAAGCCAAGATAATTCAAAAAGCAGTTTGACCACTTAACCTTTCTTTCTCTTCCTAAAAATATGTTTTTTCTCTGTGTCTGTGCTGATTGTCTACTCAGATGATAAATGCTCTGAGAACATACCTCACACTTCTCTAGGCTATGAGTTCTCAGAACACTCATGCTAGTTCATCAATAAGTATGTGTGTGTGTGTGTACAAATACATGTGAGCACATGTGTATGAAGTTGTATTCACACAATGACAACCAAAAGTGCTTTTTAAGTGTGTACAGAGAGAGGGCAGAAGAGAAAAGGCTAGATGTTCTGCTTGGGGAATTAAAGGAATGAATAATCTACTTTCGAGTCACAGGCATAATACAAAGTAATCTAGGTTTGTATAACAATCTGTGTATTTTTCAAAGTGACTAAATGCATATAATTTTATATAATTTTGCAATAACTCTATGATGTAAGGCTGGTCTAATAACCCCTATTTTATAAATGAAGAAACTGAAAGCATGTGTGATTACCCAAGATAGCACATGCACTTTGGGTAATAACAGTCGGGACTAGAATCAGGCTATTCTGGCCCCATCATGGGCTCTTTCCCATACTTTTTCTCCCACTTTTGATCTTTACAGTGTGTTAGTGCATGTTTCTCAAAATTGCTGAAGGACAAGAAACACTAGCAAACTGCTTTTGATTCCTAATTCCCATTAGATTTCGTATAAATCATGTTCCTGTATTTTAAGTCTCTATCTACAAAATCAATATCTAAATAAATTAATCAAAAAGTCACCAATCACCTTCTATGTCGAAAAGCATATTAACCTTCAGAAATAAGAATAAAATATATCTCATTTTCACAAATGTCTTCTACTTCTTAATTTTTTATTTTAGTTGTGATGCTTTATAGCATATGATTTTGTTTTCTCTATTCAAAATCATTAAATTTTTTTACATGATTTCTTCCATTGCTCTTGTTATTTGAAAGTCCTTCCCTATCCTGAGACCATATTTATACAAATTACCTTCTGTGGGAGAAAGCCTCTGAGATGGCCCCAGTCATTCAGGCCTTTGGTTTCAGGCGCCTGTGTAATTCTCTTTCCTTCAGTGTAAGCTAGACCTAGTGAACAGAATTCAGTGGATGTAATGAGATGCTACTTCCAAGATTAAGTTACGGAAAGACAGTTGCTCGTGTCTTCGCCTCTCTCTCTTGCTCCCTCATTTGCAGGCTCAGAGGGATGCCAGCTGATATTGTGAGCTGCCCCATGGAGAGGCCCACTAGGCAAGGAATTGAGCCAACAGCCATTTGAGTGAGCTTGCAAGCAGATCCTCCACCAGTGGAGCCTTCAGATGACACCACAGACCTGGTTGTCACTTTGACTGCAGTCTTGTGAGAGACACTATGCTAGAGACACCTAGATAAGCTATGCTCATATTTCTGACCCTCAGAAACTGAGAATAAAAAGTATGAGAAAAACCACAGACTTACTTACAGAAACCTAGGCTTGACTTTGGTTTCCTGACTTTTAAAATAGAAAGCAATATAAAACATGTGAAATGGCACAGAATGTAAACAAATTATTCGGATCAAGAAACCACAGTTTTGTCAAACTGGGCCCAAGGATTTTATGAAAAAAGTAATGTAAGGGTGAATGAATCATAAAGAGCAACTTTAAATTCAATACTTAAATTAATATCTAAAAGAGATATTAACTTCCAAAAGAGACTTTATCAAATAACTTCACAACTTTCCAAAAGCATTTAATAAATGTTATTTTATTTTTCTCTTACTAGAAATATAAGCAAGAATGTTTACCTCTGGACCATCATGGAGCATCAACACAGAACTCTATAGAAGTGGCTTGGACAGGGTCACAAACTTACCTATACCAGAAAAACCTCATGTGATAACAAACATTGCCAGTGCCAGCTGAGAGCTACAGTTAAATCATGATACGTGGTTAATGCCATCCTGGGAATATCTCTTGATAATAAGATTAAAAATAGAGTCCAATAAGCTATAAGAGTTTGACAAAGAGTTATTTCTAAGTAATTTTTATGTTTAAAGACCAAACTGAAAGAATACAAAACGGTACCTATGTCCATTCTCTTACGGCTGTCACATCCATGTTAACTGAGTGTATTAATCGTCATGTCTAGCTAAGATTTCTGCTAAAATCTCATACATTTGAATAATATTTATTATAACCATGGAGATAACAGATAAGCGCACAGTGCCAAACTAACTGCTTTACAGTAGTTGTAGAAGGGTAATTCCTCAAAAAAGTCAAGTAGAAAGTCTTTAAAAGGCATGCAAGATATATCAGCAAGTAACAGAGACAGTTTTGACCAACTTTTCATAGAACTGCTTCTCACAGTACTTTCTCATTTTTACCTTCCCCTCCAGCAAAATATATTTTTCAAGATTTATATTCTATAACTTGTGTTAAGACAATAATATTATGCTTTGCAAACCATTTCTCACCCTTCACGCCTGTACTCTGTGGGAAACATAGTGCTACTCATTAGTCTCAACGACTTTATACACATACTTTCAGTATAGGAGCTTTCATCCTATTATGATATCAGCAACTCCTCCATTCACACATTAAGTAAACAGCATGACACTAAGTCATTTTAATAACTCGATGAAAAGATCATCTTCAATAAAAGTTCTCCTTGGGATTCTAAAGAAAGAAAACAATGAATAAACTTAAATAAGTTTTTTAAAAGATGCTTTGTTTATTCAAACTTGGCCTAGGTATAGGTAAATAGGTTTAGCCATGTATATAACCCAAAGGCAAAAGTGTGTTTAAATTACAGGCAGAGGAGAGTAAGGTAGGCCCATAAATAAAACTGGCTCTCTATGGCAAGGAATTGTGTCTTTGTATTCCTACCTTTAAAATCCAAATCCAAACATAAAGAACCTGGAAAGACTTCAGCATTAGGAAAAAAGTAAGTTGAAAGGAGACTGAGGTTAGCGGACAAACTACCAACATGTAAAATGTGTATTTTTGAGGCAGGTAATAATTATCAGGAAGGGCACAATTTACGTTTTCATTTAAATATTATTGTCCCATGTGACAATATATTTCCATTCACTGCTAACGTCATAACTATTTCTGTATTATAAAACAATTAACCCCTTCTGATATCAACATGCAATTCATCTCTCTGGCTTGCTTTTACAGATTTGAATTATGAAGTAATATTTTGGCATTTGACTTCTTTTCTGACTCACATTCTATAGGACGTCTTTGAGTACCAATCTATCCCTTCTCCATGAGTACTCGTCATCCATAAAAACAACAACAACAACAACACAAAAGCCCTACTCTAATTCTAGAAACCAGACCAATGCATCATTTTCCAAGGCTTAGCTGAATTAAATGTCCTGCTTTCACATCTTCTTTGAGCAGCTTCCCTGTCCACTCAGTTTCCATCAATTCTCCACATAGCAGATTGAGTATAAGAGAAGCCAGGATCTTGCCCTCCCTGAGGGACAAATCTACAACCTCCATCAATAATGAATTTCACCAACACTTCCCAAGAGGAACAGGGTACAATTAAAAAGGTTATAAGTCCTTGCTCTAGCAGAACCTAAGGGCATCTATGAATGAAACTGGCTTAAGCCCAATTAGAGGAATCAGTACATTTGTCTTCTCTTGGAACAACCCTGCTCTTAGGTTCCCATCAATTCAGTATAAATCTGACTGATCTTATCCAAGAAGTTAATAGAAAATTGCTCACAGTGGGAGACTGCCACCTCAGTTTCCAAGCAGAGACAGATGGAATTTCCCAGATGGTTTGTCACTGGAAAGTGTGATGCTGGATAAGACTTCACAGAAAGCATGGTAGAGCAGAACACCTTCTTGGCCTTCACCCACATCCTAGTGAGGGGTCTAAAATTGATTCTGTTGTAAACAAATCATAATTGCTTCAATGGCCTCAACACCTCATCCTCCCTAACTGCCTCAAAGGGTTGCAAATCTTACACTGAAGTTAGTCAATACTGATCAAGATACCATCACAGTGAGCATATCTCCTTATGGGGCAAAAACTGAAGAAACAGACACAGTTATCTTATCCTACTGTAACTTCCACTCAAATGAGATTAAAATAAAAACAAAAGTATATAAACAAATAAAACAGACACAAGATAGTATTTACTGTGATAAATACACTGTTGAGTTGTGCAGATGAAGCAAGACCAGAGAAGAAACAGAAATGGGTATAAAGACTCAAAGAGGATGCAGGGATCTTGAATGAGTAGAGCTGTGCATTATTTCCTGATACTGGAGAAAAGTGGAAGGAAAGAACTAATTTGCTCATTCATTCAAAGGGTATTCATTGAGCTCTTACTATGACAAGACATTGTTTTAGGCTGAAAGGATGCAAAGGCAAAAAATAGACAAGTGGCATATGGTCTGCAGGGGAGATAGACAAGTAATCAGGAGCTCACAATTATGATCAGTCCTCTTATCTTAGTAAACCTTGAGCATCTAGATGGGAGCTCCAGGGAAAGTACCCTGGAGATGACTTTGAGAAGAGTCTCTAAGCATTAGAGTTAGTGAGATGATGATGGGCAGGAGGAGGAGCATAGGGCTTTCCAGGATGATAGAATAGCATGGCCAACCATATTAGTCCATTTTTGTGCTGTATCGTAGAATACCTGAGACTGGATAATTTATAAAGAACAGAGGTTTATTGCCTTATGATTCTGGGACAGCTGCATCTGGTGTGGGCCTCAGGCTGCTTCTACTCATGGTGAAAAGTGGCAGCAGCTGGTGGGTACAAGCAGATCCCATGGTGAGAGGAAGCAAGAGAGACAGAGGAGGCACCAGGGTATTTTAAACAACCAGTTCTTGTGGGAACTAATAAAGTGAAAAACTCAAGCTCTACCCCCATCCCCCAGGAAGAGCATTTTCCATTCATGAGGGATCTGCCCCCATGACTCAGCTCCCAACACTGCCACATTGGGTATCAGATTTCCACATGAGTTTTGCGGGGAACAACATGTCCAAACTCTATCACCAACTAACCAGAGATGGGAGAAAAGAGTGTATTCAGAGCACTGAAGTCTACACTGTGAGTAGAAAAGGGGTTGGAGCCAAGGAGGTGGATATCATTGAAAGCCCTTTTAGGCTTTACCAAGGAGTTTATGTTCTCTTGTGCCCTTTAGTTTTCTAAGCATGGCAATTAAGTGACTAGTTTTGTTTTTAGGAAATACTATTATTTGGGTAAAAAAAAAGGAGACAAGAAGAAAGCAGAAAGAATAGTCAGAAGAATATTGTCATATTCAAGGGAGAAGTGATCCAAGTTTCAACTAAAGTGGTGGTAGTAGGAACAGAGGAGAACAGACACCAAGAAAGCAGGAGAGATGGTACTTGGTTTCTGGAAGTGAAAAGGAGGAACTTGGAACGTGTTTGACTCTGAATAGAAGGAAAAGAGAGGGTAGTAGTTGTAGGCAGGAAGGAGAGATGTGTGGGTGTGTATCTGTGTGTGTGAACAATCATTTGCATGTGAGAGAAGAGGTAGAAATGCAGAAAAGACATGGGATGACTAATAGAAGGAACTCCCTGCAGAGGCAGGAAAGGACATGCAGAACCCTAGGACCAAAGGCGACTGAAAGCTGGACGTCAGGGAAAAGAATAGAGAGAACGTCTGTGGAGACAGCAATAAACTCTCTATGGTACTGTTTGGTTGAAGGAATTAAGTGGGAAAGGCTTGCAAAACAGTTGAAATGTGCTATTAGAGAAAGGGTAAAAAGCCAAGGTTAAAGATTTTTTTTTAATTTAAATGTCATTTGTAAATTAGTAGCTGAAGCTTTGCAAGTGGATAAATTCCCTGAGGCACTGGGAACAGAGGGAGAAGAGAAAAAAGGCCAGAAGTATTCTGGGAAATACACACAGTTAAATTAAAAAGAGCCAAGACCCAGAGAGATATGAGAAGTAGGAAAGTATGGTAGTCCTGAGACCAGACTAAAATGAATATTAAGAACGAAAATATCTTTCACAATGTCAATATCAATGAAAACAAATATGAGACCCAACAAAAAGTCAGGCCTCAGCAATATGATAAATCATATCACTGAGATAGTAAAGATAGGGGGAGATGGGTGGAGGGAGATGGGTGGGGTCAGTGAGGATGTTCCTGGTAAATTCAATTAGATTAGATTTTTATTTTATAAAAAATATTCTTGGGCCGGCCCGGTGGCACACTGGAGAGCGCGCCGCTTGGGAGCACAGCGGTGCTCCTGCCGAGGGTTCGGGTTCGGATCCCATGTGGAGACCAGTTCCCGCCCACTGGCTGGGCGCCCTGCGGGCGCAACGCCAAGGTCCCCGGTACGGGCGCAACACCGAGGGTTGCGATCCCATTACCGGTCAGTAAAAAAAGACAAAAAGGAAAAAATATATATAGATATTCATTTTTTTTTTTTTTTAAGCATTTATTGAATACCTATTACATGCCAATGGCAGAGGTCCAAAACTAAACGATAAAGATTAAACAAATCTGGGTTGGCTGTTTAGATCAGCTGGTTAGAGCATGGTGCTGATAACACCAAGTACAGGGTTCCACTCCCATACCTGTGGGCACCAAAAATAAATAAATAAATAAATAAACAAACAAACAAACAAATATTAAACAGGTCTATGTCCTCTAGAATCTCAACAATAATTTGGATATTGCTTTCAAATTTACTTCATTATCATATCTTAGAGGTTGTCTTTGTATGGCTTCCCCAGAAGCTTACTCTGAGACTGATTTAAGTACAAGCAGTTTATTGGGGAGGTGATCTCAGAAAACTCCAGTAGGGATGTGGAGAAGTAAGCAGAAAAGATAAGGAAGCCCATAAAGGGTGCATTACCAAGCAAAATGGAGCTCAACTCCCCTGGGAAACTCTCAGAGACTGTGTAGAACACACCTTACATCCAAACTGAGAGAAGAGGAAGCAGGGCTGATATTCCACCAACTTCCTGTCCTCCCTGGTCGAGGATTACCTCTGAGAACATGAATACTCCAGCACTTCCAGTTTGCCCAGCTGGCAGCAAGTTTGCTCCTAAGGCTGGAAAAAAGTTGTCAGGAAGAAGAGTAACAGATGTTTCCACGAAGCAGCCTTCAGTTATAGAGGCGAATGCTGGAGTCACGGGTAGGAATATGTTTGCTGCAGGATATGTACAGCATGAAGATTCTAGCAATGAATGGGATCAAAGATGAGAATGGGAAGAAGCAGAACAGAAAGGGAGAAATGGAGTCAATAATAATTCTAATTATAGTAATGTAGATCAGGAATTTCTTATTCTTTTCTCAACCACATTTCTTTCAAGAGAGCTATCCTCAAACCTTTAAGATGCAATTTAATACATGTATATTTTACTAATAGGTCAATAAAATGTCTATAATGCCCTTGATATGTGTATTTCCTACTTGTAGAATTCAGTGTCACAAATACCCCATGAGAAAATAAACCAGGTCCTATTCTGATTGAGTGGAATAAAATGAGATTTCTCTATCAAATTTCATGTTTAATTCAACAGGTTATAATGAGTTTACTATTATGTAGTAAGTAATCTGGGACTTTCCCTTTATGTTTTGTTTAATTAAGAATGCATGTTGCATGGTTCCAGCAGTTGGCTGAATCCACTCAGACTAGTTAGCTACTGACAGCTGATATATTCAAAAGCAAGAGAGGGCAAATGCCACTTAAATTCCAGACACCTAACCTTCAAAATAATCATTGTTGTTTGATACTTATTAAGCACTGCCATGTGCTAGCACAGCTGAGATTTAGCTTATTACAAGGATCTTTGTCCTTGGGAGAGTATGGGAAAAACTTCAAGGCACAACATATAAATATAGAAATTCTAAAATGTCTTCAAAGCAGATATTAATTAGAACTTAAGGTGATTTAAAAAATTTCTTCCTTGTCAGTAGTCCTTTGATTTTCTCAATGAACAAAATCACGAACTTTGAAAAACACCAACTTTGTACCACCATGACAGCACTTAATGTAGGTTATTCCTCAGAACTGAGGTGCGATGTTGGAAAGAAGGCTAAGCTCTTTCATTGGCTAATAATTCTTTCGGGGGTATAAGGTTGTACCTCAGAAAAACGGAAACTTGCAAAGTATCACAGATTTTGGAGTTAATTTTGTCTGTCAACTCAGAGGATGTTTTTGAACAAAATTAATATTTAATTCAGTGAACTTTGGGTAAAGCATGTTGCCCTCCATAGTGTGAGTGGGCCTCCACTAATCAGTTGAAGAACTGAATAGACCAAAAAGACTGGCCTCCCCAAGCAAAAGGAAATTCTCCAGCAGACTGCCTTCAGACTTCATCTGCACCATTAATTGTCTTCGGTCTCCAGCCTGCCAGCTCATATTGCAGATTTTGGCCTCACCAACCTCCATAATTGCATGAACCAAGTCCTTATAATAATTTTTTTTCTATATACAAACACATCCTGTTGGTTTTCTGTTTCACTGGAGAATCCCAATACAGAGCCCTTAGCCAATAGCCAGATTTACGTATTAAAATCCCCAAACATCAAGGTTGAGGGAGCTACTTGTTTACTTTGGGGACTCTTTTCAGTTTAAACTTGATAGATTTCAATGGATTCATTTCTACAGATGACTGACTAGTAACAGTAGTCAATATTTGTTGGTAACTCACATATACTATCATATTTAGTCCTCACAAGATCCCTATTAGCTGCATAGTATTATTATTCCCATATTAAAGATAGCATTTAGGATTGCAGTGAGTTCTGGAATCAGACTGAGCTGACCTTGGGCTAGTTATTTAACTTTCCAAAGTAACAAAGGAGATAACCAGATCTTCTCTTATGCTTGTGTAAGAACTAAATATGATATAAAACATGTAAAGCATTTTGACCAGTAGCAGGTCCAATGAAAGTATTCACTATAATGCTGCTGCTATTACTAAACTTTCACAGCATGAAGTATCTACCAAGATACTAACGTGTGGGCAAAAAATAATCTATTTCTATGTTCAGTGTGTTATATGATTCCGAGAATAACTTTTTGTCAAATGAATTTGTTAGGTGTTTCTACATAGTTTCTATTCCTTGAAATGTTCTATATACATCTAAATGCCTGGTCTGCAAAGCCTTCCTACAGAAGGTGGCATATTGCTAATACACTTCAAGATGGGAACTTAAAGGATTTGACATCTGGCATGGTGACTCAATTACTGTGTTGGATTAATTAGTGTGCTGAATCTCTTGAGCCAACACCATGAGTCTGAGCAGAGTTACATTACATTGGTTGGAGAATAAGCAATTTGAAAGAATGTGCTAATCCACATTTGGTTCAAGGTTGGGTAAGGAAGGTTAGTAGGCTACATATTTTATTATGAGAAAAATTTGTCTTTATGATATAAAACAAATTTTAAAGTTCTGTCCAAATTATAAAGAGGTGATAAATTGCAGAAATCTTTGAATTAACTCTTAACTGCTCAAGTTGTCAGGACAAATATATTGCCCAAAATAAAAAGAAAATCACATCTCTAATCATTGTATATTTTCTCCCATAGATTTTTATAAATTTAGAATTCTGTAAGGAAATTCCCAACAATTTCATTACGTTCAAATCATGTTATAGATGTTATGTGGATGAGGCAGTGTAGCAAAGTCTTTAAAAATGCAGATTCTGAAATCAAAAGTCAGAACTTTTATTTTCCCATCTATAAAATATAATTCATAATAGAAACAAATATGCAGTTCTGTTTGGAATATTAAATGAGCAGGCAGTGCAGCAAAGTCTTTAAAATGCAGATTCCGGAATCAAAAGTCAGAGCTTTTATTTTCCTATCTATAAAATATTATTCATAATAGAAACAAATACACAGTTTTGTTTGGAATATTAAATGTGCTGATTTATTTCCAATTCTCTACACAGTGTCTAGAAATGAATAAGTATGAAGTATATGTTAGCCAATTGTCATACAGTAGTAACAGTAGTAGCAATGGCAGTATTTATCACATAAAAGTAGAAGTAAATTCTGGAAAAGAATGTTATTCCAAAAGAAAAATATTTCTAAACTATATTTAACTAAAGGAACTAAATTTAATAATAAAGAAAAAATGCTATAGTTTAAGTAAATAAAATAGTTACTTAAACCCCAAGGTTAAAAAAAGTAAACTGAGGTATTAAAATTGTTTTATAAAGAATTATTATCCACTACAGATTTTTAATACCCTAAAGAGTATTTATATACTTTACATAGTATCAAGAATTATGAAAATTTTTTATCTACAAATTGTATTCTTTAAAAAATACTAAATATGGCATAAAATAGCTTTAGAGTGTCCCAGGAGTATTAGAACAACAAAATAATGTCATCTGTCTAAAAAACAGAAAATTGCTTCAATAAAAAATTAAACTTTCACAAATAAGTTATTTTCCATACCTCACAATTTAGCACATGGTAAAAATGTTATAAAACTACCACTCCGTATATATACACATAATGATGTAAAAAACTATATTTTAATATAGATATTATTTTGATATAGAAAACAGAAAAATGTTCCTGTCTCTTACATCAACTACAGGTGCTACTTCAGTGGAAGTAGACTTTTGAAGAAATAACAGAGAAATGACTAAAGATTGAGTTTTGTCTGATATACAGTGATAAATAAGATAAATATCATATTGGCTTAAAATGTTTTTTAAGCAGTGCCGGAGAACAAATAGAAACCCCCAGATAAAATACATCTAGAATAATATTTAACTCAACCTTTGATGTTTAGATAATCTTCCTCTGCCTTTCTTACCATTCGTTAGCTTGAGAAATCAGTATAGTTACTGTTGCTCTTGAAAGAAATCAATAGAACAGTCTATTAGTACAACTCAGCTAACTAAGGCCTGCAGTGTTAGTGGGGCCACATCTCCTGCCCTTTTTGAAGTGGCTGCACTGAACTACCAAGAATAAATTGCCCAGATTATTAGAAATTTAGCCTGGAGTATAAAGACAATTCGTTTGATCCTTAAATACATGTAGAGTCCCCTACCTCACCCTTTTATGAATAAATACATAGGTTTAGGGAGTAAGACACACACCCCTAGAAATCTCACATATTGTTTAATATTTCCTACTTATTCCAATCATTACTTTTAGTAGAGCTAATAACCTCTGCCATATCCACATGGCACGAGAGATCCCCACACATCAATTTCTTTTATGTAATAACTTGAAGAAGGAATTTGTTTCATGTAATAAATTGAAGAAGAAATTTAATGCTGCTGAGCCCAGTACATCTGTCAAGCCCCCCCCTGGGAGTTTTTTATGTACCCACAGCATAGATCAAGTCATTTAACAGTCTTAAGACCAATAACTTGAAGAAGGAATTTGTTTCATGTAATAAATTGAAGAAGAAATTTAATGCTGCTGAGCCCAGTACATCTGTCAAGCCCCCCCTGGGAGTTTTTTATGTACCCACAGCATAGATCAAGTCATTTAACAGTCTTAAGACTCCTCCTATGTAAATGGCATTTAGAGAAAAAGACATTAGAATGAATGTATACAAGATTTCTGGATCTTCTAGGAATAGAAAACAATTTAATTCCCAAGTTTTACCACTTATAATAGAACAGGTTTTCAGCTATCACTTTTATTTTATCCCATATGGTAGGCAGAATAGCATCCTGGCAAAGACGTCCACATCCTAATTTCTGGCCTTGTGAATGTTATATTCCATGGCAAAGGGAAATTAAGGAAGTAAATTGAATTAAGGTGGGGTGGGGTGTCCTTAAATGTGGAGATGTGGAAGAGAGAGGCAGGGGAGTCAGAGTTAAGATGTTGAGGTGAGAAAGAGTCAATCAGCCATTGCTGGCTTTGAAGATGGAAGGGAGCCTATGGCCAATGGCTGTGGGCAGACTGGAGAAGGTGGAAAAGCCAAGAAAACAGATTCTCCCATAGAGCCTCCAGAAATAAATGAGGCCCTGCAGACATCTTGATTTTAGCCCACTGAGACACAGTTTGGACTTCTGACTTCGAGAACTTTACGGTAATAAATTTGTGCTGTTTTAAGCCACAAAGTTTGTGGTGATTTGTCACAAGAGCAGTAGCAAACTAATATATTCAATTACGAAATGAAGTTTAAATGTAACCACACAGCATATCATTCCATTACTTTTTAAAACATCTAGTTAATCAGTTATCCACATAATCATACCAAGTGATGGGCTTTCTGATCTCAGAACTTTTACAAAAATGTTAACAATAAAAATTATGATATTAATCATTCAACCTTGCTCTTAGTATAAACGGTATTACCAGGGTACAACAAAGTTGGTTATTTCTTGTTCTGCATGTAAACCTGTAATGTCTAACAATTAATTTGTGTCATCTTAAAATAAGGCAACTTTACATATTATTAAATGAAACAGTCTTGGTCTGGCTAAGCAGATAAAGCAATAACCTTATAAATTACCTTACTAGGCAACCATTAAGTATGAGTAACGTGTTTCCTTCTAAATTTTGCATATATTACTGTCAGAGACAAACCCCTTGGAAAATATCCAAGTTTTGCAGTCCACGAAAAATCAAAAACAAACTGTTATTTTTAGTGGTTTCGCTGAGAAGCAATGACGAAATATTAAGAGTCAACCATCTCAGAACATTAACATACCAGGGAATTATTATTCAAGTCCATCTTCCCAGCGAATGGCCCCCAGGTTGTTCCCACTGGAAGTTGCTGCCGACTCTGAATTTTTCGTTCCCCATCTTTCTGAAATACCTCCAGCTCTCCTGCAGATAATGAAAACAGAAGTATTTAGAATACTTTCACCGTGCCTTAACAATAGCCACCTCTTTTTGTATGTTTGTTTCACATGCAAAATATTGACAGAGTTCATATAAAGAAAAATTAACTAGGCTTGTCTGAAAAACAACTGATTTTATTATCCTGAGAGGAAAAGAAAACTTGTCCTTATAATTGCATTCAAATTTCATACAATTTCTTTACTGCACCTTTTCTCACACATCTACTGAAGTCAATTCTCTTTACAGTCTTTCATAACTAAAAACGATACCACTTTTTAAAAAATTTTATTTATTTATTTTATTTTTATTTTGTCAATATACAATGTAGTTGATTATTGTGTCCCATCACCGAAACCTCCCTCTTCACTTTCTCAAAAAGTATATATCCAAGGTAAAAACAGCAAGACAAGAAAACATTAGGACAATGATTTAGTGTTAAAATTCTTATATTTATACTAGACTCCTGAAGAACAGTATCTGCAGTTTTCGAAAGTACTTAATAATTTTCTGAAATTACTACTAGTTCCAATGGATAAAACAGCTACATGTACAGTAAGTAGTAAATGCATGTTTTCCCAAATATAAAATGTTTAGACAAAGTTGTTACTTTTCCCATTTGTTACTTTGGGTAGGATTCTATTACCAGAAGGGTTTGGACAAAACCACTTAAGAAATAGCCAGTTTAGGATGGTATCCTTCCTTTCCTTTTCTCCAGAGTAATATTTTGCTATCATTAAAGGGAAACGAAGTAGATACAGTATACACACTTGCATAAAGAAGGAATTCATTAAATGTTTGCTTAAGAAATAAAAAAACGGATTAAGTTAAAAATAAATAAATGAGGACCTCAAAACTTCAAACAATGGCCATCAGCCTAAATACTTTAAACAGAAAAAAAAAATCTCAAACTGGAATTGGAGCCCCTCTCTAGATAATTAAATCTATGATATTTATGTCCTAATGGTATTAACATACCATATTACTGTACCAAAAATTTTATATTTTAAAGTATCATCACAATATTATAATTTATTCGTTTTTAAAATGATACTTCTTCTCAGCCTTCTCAACAGCAGGTATAAATATGGGAAGAAATGAACATGAAGTATAAGTAGAAATACATGCAGAATAGAAAGCTGAGAAGATTCATAATGGAATAGAAAGTATTCAGTAATTACATTTCCTACATGATATATAAGTCATGGTAGGTCACATACTGTAAAATCATTGCCTTAATCTAGCCTTAGCTTTTTTTCAAGTCAATAGCTATTCTTAAATATGTACATTCAATCTTGATGTTTTTAAAAGCAACACTATCAACCTGAGTTCAATTATATCTCTTCTTTATTTCTCTGCTTTGTGCCACCTCCTATTAATAATTAAAATAACAGACATAACTTTTCATGGTTTTATTATTTATCCTAAAAACCAAAATAAATGTCTATAAACCACAATCAGCTAAAACATAGTGTAATGGTTAAACTGTGTTCATTATGAAATATAAATGTATTTATATATTAACAATGAAGATGCCATGTTCATTACAATTTCATGTTCACAATCAAAAGTTAAATTCAGGGACTACATTTCTATTCTCCCTTCTTCTCACATTCCTTTTCCTCTACCACTTTGAGGTAGGAGGTGCTCAGTTTCCCTGGGCACGGGTTACAGGACGCACCTCTGGGTTTTAAGCAATTTCCCAAGGTCTCAGGGCCCTCCCTTAGAGCAGAGTTCCTGTTGCTCGCTGAACCTATTTTCAGACCAATGAGAGACCTCAGGGGGCTGACTTATGCAAATCCAGTGGCTGGGCATGCACAGTAGAAAGGGATTATGTAACCTAATGGGCAAGCATGCTCAGTAAAGTGGAGTTTATATTCATTAGATAGCATGGATATGTATTAAAAAACAAGACTATAAAAGTTGAATCCCAGCAGAAGGCGAGGTTATTGCTCACATTCCTGGGGCCCTCCTGTGCTTCACCGGCTGAGGTGTGTATTTTTTTTTTGTATGAAACTTACTGTCTGCAGGTGGCTGGTCACTCTCTTGAGCCAGCCTGCTCTCTGTACTAGACTTTCTGGGGTATTTCTTACTTTTGTGTTAAACCTGGTGCAGGCTCTGCTAGGTCTCTGGAGCTAGGCCACACTCTCTCTGTGACATCTTGTATCTCTTATTTGTTGCATTAAACCCGTTCTCACTCTCTACTGTGACTCTGTCCTTGAATTCATTCCTGTGGCAGAACCAAGAACCTGGTAAGAGGAGAAGGTGGGTTAAGGCTGACTCCAAGGCCATCCCAGACCCCTTCTCCTCTGGCATCAACTTGACAAAGACACTAAAAATAGAAGAACTCATTAAATTAAGACAGATACACATTCCCCAATTTTTTTTTCATTCTATGTATCAGTAGCTAAGGATGATTAGCAATGAGGAAAGTGAATCAAAAAGATTCAATAGGTCTGGGCTTAAGAAAGCCACTTTTATAAATAGAAACATATTAAATAACATAATAATTCTTAAGTACCAAACCCTGAAGCTTATTCAGAGTCCAGTGATACAGAACAATAATAATTTCTTTTTTGTATGTGGAATAAAACTCATTTCTGAGATTTTCCTCTGAAAATGCTTTCCATCCTTTTGCTATTTTTGTGATTAATGCATTGGAATCAGAGGCCTTGTATAGAAACATCCTCAAAGACAGAGCACAACTAACAAACTATTATGATGACAAAAAGGGAATCAGTGGGAAAATGTTCCTCAATGTATGCATATTCATATGCAAGATGCAGTTATTTAAATCTTCAGGGTACTTTTCTGTTTGAAAAGTAACTGATTAATTTCTATCAGATAGGAGTTCCCAGTATTTTTTCAACCATACTTACTTACATTATAAATGATTTCCTTACAATTTAACATTTAAATATAAAATATATTTCAATCCCTCAGCTTAAACACTAAATTAAGAATTTTTTTTCCATAAAGATGATGCTCCAATAATTTGTTGTTTTTATACACTAAAAAATTCAGTCATGACACTTGTAAGCAATACCAGAGGAATCATGAGAATCTTTGAAAGCCCTTTTAAAAAGCAATTCATCCTCTCTTACTGCCACTGACATATTTCATTTTTAAAGAGTTCAGACTCAGTCAAACAGTGATTCCTTATCTATACCTGTGGATTTACAAGCAGGTCTGTCTTTTAATGGATTAAGAACTACAAACTTAACGCAGATCATAAAGTGATATCCAAATATCTCTAAAGTTTTTGAGGTGTCTTTGACTATACACTAAAATTTTAAGCAGACCAAAAATACTTTTATGAGCTCTTAAAGATGGCCACAACAGAAAGTCCAGTAACAGTTCAAGTTATCAAGTCAATCTTTTCAACTTTATTAGACAAGCAGGCAAAACCCACTCTCTTTTTTTGCTTACCAAGAAGCTATTTCAAGGTTTAGGGAAATCCTCTCAGTTACCAAAGTTGTTAAATAAAAATATTCATTTATTCACACCAGCATTTACAGAAATTTGCAATCATAGTGCAAATAATTAACATGTACACACTACCAAGGCTACATGGGTTAATAGCAACAGAAACAAAACATTGAATAAATGGAATTTATATGTAACTTACATATTGTTTAAGAGTATGACATTTTAATTTTTTTCAAAGATTAATAGGTGCCATGAAATAGAGGAAACATTACTGCACTAAGAGTAAGATGATTAATTTTTAGTCCTAACTCCGTCCAATAATCAGCTGAATGGCCTTGAATAAGTTATATCTCTTCTGAGTCTTTGGCTTGTCATTGTTAAAAAAAAGGGTGTGTACTCACCTGGAACTTGGTAAGGTGTTTTCTGACAGTCCATAATACCATGATTTTCTTTCTCCAGATATGATATATTATGAGAGGTAGTAAGAGCACTGGACTAGTGAGTCAACGGCCCAGGTCCTAGAACCAGCTTATCATAAAATGCATGTCTGACTTGAAAAGATTAGATATTTTGAAACCAGAGGCAAAGCTCTAGTTCTTATTTGATTTGTTTGTTCATTACTCTATGCTTTCACTCATTAGTTTATTTGCCTCTTTATTCTACAACTATTTATCAGTTATCTAGTAAGTACCAGACAATGTGTTAGGCCCTAGCATAAAGCAACAAACAAATGTGGATGAATTGCAGGAAATGGAATCCATATGGCATGAGAAGTAAAATCCATAGAGCTTAGTAATTGTTTAGATTTTAGGAGTGAGAGAGGGGAAAATCCAAGGATGATAGCTGGGTATCTGGCTTGGACATATGGGCCAATGGCCATGTTCCTATTGAAATGGGGGGAAAAAAGTCTTAAAAGTAAGATAATAAGTTATATTTTGGAAATGTTGATATCGAAGAGGCTAGCATATGGGCCAATGGCCATGTTCCTATTGAAATGGGGGAAAAAAAGTCTTAAAAGTAAGATAATAAGTTATATTTTGGAAATGTTGATATCGAAGAGGCTATGAGGAAGACAAGAGGTGATTTTATGTGGGTGGGAACAGGCCTGGGGCTCAAAGCAAGGTCTTGACTAGAGTGATAAATGTTGGTATTTATTCAGTAATTAAACCCGGCTCGTATATAGTAATAAAAGCCATAGGACTGTTGATCTGAGAAAGAGTCTGTCATGACAAAATCAGAAGACCTATAACAGAGTTTGAAGGATCTTCCAAAGGCAGAGTGATGCAGGAGAAGACACAGAAAACTTAAGAGAAATGGCAAGAGATATAGAAAAGAAACTGGCTATAATACCATTGCAGCCAAGGAATGTATTTGAAGGAGGTGGAATCAATGAAGGAATCTGAAAATTTATGAAAGTAAGAAAAGGACTGGTGGGATTTATTTTGATGAGATAGAGATCCCAGGTGTCTGGAGTGAAAGTAGTATTGTAGAATGAGAGGCCAGAACACAGACTAGAATGGGTGCAAAAGCGAATGGAAGAAGAGTACCTAGAATAAGCCATGTGACCCTGAGCAAGTTACTCAACCTTCAGAAGTTCAGTTTCTTTATACAAAATAGGAATTACAATATCTTTTCTCAATGATCACTGTGAGGATTTACTGAGATAACCAATGCAAAGTACCTAATAAATATTTACTACTTCACCAAAAATAAACTGAAGCTTCCTTAGGGCATGGCCACATACTTCCATCATCATCTTCAACCATTCACCAGTGTCTGTGGTCATATTCTCTGTCATCTTTATCCAAGTCACTCCCCATACCTTGACTTATCTTCCTTTCTGGTATTGCCTGGATTCACCCTTCCTATCAGCATTTCCCACTTTTTATCAACTCCAATATAGATGACCAACCAGCCTCGATTCACTCTACAGCTCCAATCATGCTCCAAATCACTGCCAGGATAAGCTTATTAAAACTCTACTTTCATTGTGTCACCCATTTGTGCAAGTTCCTTTATTAGCTGCTTTTTGGTCATCCCTGAATTTTAATCCCACCATAATGTTACTCCACAGTGTCTGCCCGACTCTGTCTTCTACCGCTCTCCAGATGCTTCTTCCTACCAGTCAGGAAAGTCCTCTTCACCATCCCTTCTTCTTCATGTCCAGTTTAGATCCCACACCTTTCTGAGAATTGCTTCTGCCACCAGACAGTGACACCATCCAATTGCCTGCCTCAGTAGATGCTATTGATATTGCAAGATTAATCCCAAAGCTTCAGGAAGATTCTCTGAACTCTGGAACAAACTGTTTTCCTTCCCTAGTACTCCCATTGCATTTATAGTCCAAACCACACAGTTTTGTGTTTAATTATTCGCTAGTGGTTCCCCCTTGATAACGTCTTTCACCTCAACAAGAATATAAATATCTTGATCTACAAATAATTTAAAACATTTTTGCTTATCCTCTGGTAATTAATGCAATCGTGTTGTGCGGTACTTGCAAAGTACAAATTGAACACGATTGGATGAAGATTTTCATAATATCATGTATCTCAATTTTAGTACATTAAAGTTCATTTAGAGACAAAAAAGTTGTCTTAAGATGTATCCACTTTATGTATTACAAAAATCATACATTTCATTTGTTCAATATTCTGCTATGTTCACATACATTATCTCATCTGTGAAATATGGAACAGGATGAAAAATAAAGATTTTTCTCTATTCTCAGTTCATATTTTTACAGCTATTCTTCAAAAAGAAGACTTATTTTTAACATGCTGGGTAAGTTCACAGAAAATATTTGAGACACATAGGATGGGCTAATCAATTTTGGTAAAAGATAATATTGTTAGTGCTGAGGGCTGTTTTTCTTATCTTCTTGATAATGCATACTTTTAAAAGTCTGTGATTACTCAAAGACTTATGATAGCTTTACTTAAAAAAAAAAAAAGCCCTAAGTCAGAAATCGCTACCAAATATTTTGTAGCTTTTAAAATATCACCCCCCCACCACCACCAAAAACAAAATAAAATATCAACCCACTTTTTGGCTTAAATAAAAGAAACTCGCTGGTAGAAAAAAAATATTTAAAATCACCAGAGACAACTTTTTTGTATCCACTTTATGTATTACAAAAATCATACATTTCATTTGTTCAATATTCTGCTATGTTCACATACATTATCTCATCTGTGAAATATGGAACAGGATGAAAAATAAAGATTTTTCTCTATTCTCAGTTCATATTTTTACAGCTATTCTTCAAAAAGAAGACTTATTTTTAACATGCTGGGTAAGTTCACAGAAAATATTTGAGACACATAGGATGGGCTAATCAATTTTGGTAAAAGATAATATTGTTAGTGCTGAGGGCTGTTTTTCTTATCTTCTTGATAATGCATACTTTTAAAAGTCTGTGATTACTCAAAGACTTATGATAGCTTTACTTAAAAAAAAAAAAAGCCCTAAGTCAGAAATCGCTACCAAATATTTTGTAGCTTTTAAAATATCACCCCCCCACCACCACCAAAAACAAAATAAAATATCAACCCACTTTTTGGCTTAAATAAAAGAAACTCGCTGGTAGAAAAAAAATATTTAAAATCACCAGAGATGCCCTCAAGTCCTTCACTGAGGCTGCTATGGAGACATTGTTTTGTTTCTTTTTAATGGGGTCTTTTTGATGCCTCTGTAGAAAGCAAAGTAAATGAAAATAGTAGCACACCAAAGGGAACAAACAAGATGGGGGCCTTTTAGCATGGCTATCAGCAAGCATGCCTCAACTGAATTCAGCATTAGGTTGATGACATAAACGCATATGGTATTTACAGACTTCCCTTAACTCTAGGCTCAGATTTCATAGAAGAACTTGTTTGCAAGTAAATGAGATGATAGAAGATCATATTTCATTTGCTGAAAATAAACTTTGGATTGGTTTGAACTTGGTTTTAAATATAAAACCAAATTTTAAAGCAGACCACATGAATTAGCTCATAACGTTTATCAGTCCTTGCTGTAACAGAAGGCTATAGCGTCAGAACCCATACTTGTATTTTCTTCATGGTCGGAAGACATTATACATCATGGTATCAAACATGGACAGCCCTGAAGTCATGCTGAGTTCAAAAAGTGCTCAAAGATTCTAAAAATCTCAAAGAATTTTCAAAGTCAGCCAAGGTGGCTGAAGTATGGCAGAGCTCTTGCTATGTTATGGTTTAACCATTTGACAGCTGCCTGACAGATATGTAAGAGGGTTAGATCATTTCACTGTTGATTATCTTCACGGCCAAACTGCAGTCTTGCCACATGTGTTTCCTCAGGCATTAATAACAACATGTTTCATCTGTATTTTAAGACAAAAAGCATTTATATTATGTTATATTGACCCATTTCTAAGCATAGTTTGGCTCAAGAAATAACAGTTCTGGGTTGGTGGCTACAAATTGTCTTATAGGGATACATTTTCTAATTTTTCTTCTCAATTTTTGAGTCATACAGTCACAACAACACACTAAACTAGAATTTTGAACATAAAACTTGAAATACGACATTCCCTATTCAAGTACTCCAGTCAAACCCTGATAAATCAGGCTGGCCATGCAGTGATCTTATCCCTTCTGACTCTTTAATAAATCGAACCTTGTAAGTTCCTACTGTTGGAAGTTGTCACTAAATGAAATTGTGACCTTATCCGGCACATGAACTTATCCTGCTGACAGCTACATTTATTGTGTGGATAAGAAAAGAAAAAAAGAATAAAGAAAAAAATGAGATATTTGATAATTCTGATCTTAGCCATATATAACTCTAACAGATGAGATCTTTTTGATGTTCCATTAATGATTTTCCAAAGATGAGTCTCTACTTAGAGAAAAATGCTCACCCAAGTAAGTGCTGGGGGCACTGCAGATGGTATTAAAAGAGCATGAAGAGGTACTGGGTGACAGCAGCGAATCAGAAGCTATTAGTCTAACACAAAGAGTTCTGAATTATCTTGTAATTGCACTGGAAAAGATAACATAATGGTGGTGGCAAAATAGAAACATTCCCTTTTCACGTGATGCATTCAGTACCTAAAAACTCTAAAAAAGACACTGGAATTGTCTAAAACCTTACAGCAAGTTAAATCACTGCATTTCTCAAGAATGCAAAATGCTCCCTTTGGCTATAGTTTCTAAAAAGTCATAGAAATCAATGTGTACAGCACTGTTTCAGAAGCAAATTTACATGAATATGCTACCAAATATTGGCATGTATTACAAACTCGGGAATACTTTACCTTATTATTCTGCCTAGCCTTAAGAGTTAATTCTGAGACTGGTTATTTTTTTATATCCTAAGGCCCATTGAAACCTGCCAATTATCATCTTCAAGACAGATAAACAGAAGAAATAAAATATGTGCCTAGGTCATAATATTATTAGTAATGAAATAGAAAAATGTAGCTGTTTTTAAAAACACCACCATGACCTGAAATAACCAGCAAAACTTCACCTACATATTCACATACAGGTTGAGAGAAAGGAACTGCCATATTTTGCCCTTTGTGTGGTCTATTTACATGAACAAAGAAACAGCAGGAAACAGCTCATCCCAGGTGTCTGAAAATATTCAACTGGAGTGTGACTAGCTCTTGCAAATGTTTAGGACAGTCATTGGAAGGAGGAGATGTAGTAATTAGAGACTTTTCAGATGGGGATGGGGGTGCAACAATTTTTTGCTCAAGAAATCTGGCACAGTGCGCTTTTTGGCTGCCAGAAACTCTCTCTGACCTTCAGTCATTGGAAGGAGGAGATGTAGTCATTAGAGACTTTTCAGATGGGGATGGGGGTGCAACACTTTTTTGCTCAAGAAATCTGGCACAGTGCGCTTTTTGGCTGCCAGAAACTCTCTCTGACCTTGCAGACAACACTCCTTGTCACAGGCTCACCCAATACCACTTTCTGATCCAAATCTTGAGAAACAGAGGGAGGTTATGTTTTGGGAACTGTGGTTGGGTGGTTAGATCATCATAGAAATAAAAGGGCTTGGCTAGCAGACACAGGAAACAGCAGTGGGGAAGCAGCAGCCAGTAGTCAGTGTACCTGCAGGAGGGCCAGAGAAAGGTCAGGGCATGCAGAGCACTGGTCCCAGAAGGTATGTGTTTCTCCAGGAGGAAAAACTCCAAAGAAGAAACTTAGTATAAAAATCAACCATAGATCCTGTCTGATGAGAAGTTAGGAAGTAATAATTTTTCAGAAACATTTAGGAAAGGACATCAATAAACTTCATTGATATTTACAGTTCAAATTTCAGTCAACATTATTTATTTATTTAGTCAACACACAGTCTGCTAAAATTGCATGCTTTGTCATAAGTTGCAGTCATTAATTTAGAAGATAACTCATTTACAATAGAACCTATCACAGTCCTTGCTAATATTTAATGACCACAAATGCTTGTTTATTGACTTAGTAGATACCACTTTAGCTCGACAGCTATAATAAACCAAGATACAGTGATATTTGTTAACATGGTGAGATAGTACAGATGGAGACGAAAGGAAATATACCAGCAAGTTTTTTTTTTTTTTTTTTTTGTCCTTTTGTCTTTTTCCGTGTCCGGCAACGGATCGCAACCCTCAGTGTTGCCCCCGTACCGGACCGGGGACCGGCAACGGGATTGCAACCCTCGGTGTTGCTCCCGCCCCCCGCTCACCCCGAGACCGGGCAGCTCTCTGTCTGTCCG
>NW_007727102.1:307737-311838 GCF_000696425.1 Galeopterus variegatus
GGCAGGAGCGCCGCTGCGCTTCCCAAGCGGCGCACTTATCCAGTGCGCCACCGGGCCGGCCAACCAGCAAGTTTTGACAGATGAACATTCTTAGGCATTAATTGTGATTAGAATGAGTTTTGCCTAGAAGAAAAGGTCTGCATGCAGCTCCATTTGGGAGTGGGAAGGTGACTTTTTGGGTCACGATATTAGAGAACCAAACAATGGCAGAATGATTTGGCAGATGAACAAGTAAGGTGGGGAAAATTATAGCACTATGTCGAAAGATTTAGTCTAATCTGAGGAAGTAGTAATATACTGTAAAGTACTCTCGGTCAATAACAAAAATATTCAGAAGACTGGTCTAAAAGTGGTATTCCATTATATGTTCAAAAATTTTTCTTCAGAGAACAAATATAACAAGTATGACTTGTTTGTTAAAAAAAGTTTTTAAAATAGAATAGAAAGCAAAACTATAAAGAGGCTAGAAATTTAACATGTCACCAGTGAATACAGACCTTAGGATACTTGAATTCACTCCTAACACTATTGCCAGTACACCATAGTATTAAAATATTTTATGCAACCCTGTTGTGGATCCCAAAATTCAGTAGAATAAGTCCTGTGAAGTACTTAACGTTAATGCTTTAATGTTAATCACTTGCCTAATTATCTTACTGGTTTGGCAACTTCAGTAAACACAATATATTTATTTAGCTTAGAAATACTTTAGCCTATGAAAAGACCTAATGTGTAGGCTGTAAAACTGCTTATTTCTAAAAGTTGCTTATTTCTAAAGTTTGAATTTCAATTGTCGGAAATATTATTAGTTTCAGAAAATACTTCCAAAAATATAATTCCTAAAGATCAAGCAAGCTGCAGTCATTTACTCCTGATTCTGTAGTCTTATTAATGCTTGTATATCTTCACAGTTATATATATTCTTAAGTTACATTTAACTGACAAGAAGTGTTTTGCCAAAAGCAGACTCCTTGACACTGTTTTTCTAGGAGCAGTTCATAGTCGATCTTGCTGTGTTTTGAAGGTCTCAGCTGTGTGGTATATTTCTGGAAATACCCATCATTAGTTATGTTTAAACCCTACCATCCTTGGAATTCCACCTGCTACCTCCTGAGGAACACTTCCCTGATTCACACAGTCTCTCCTTGTCAGAAGTTCGGAGGATCTCTGCCTTTTAATTCCCACAGTACGTGATTTTTAACTCTAATATTTTTCATCAGTTTCCTCCTTATAATAGTGACTTGTATATATTTCCTATCTCCTTTCATGCAACTTTCTAGGTGCCTCCACAATGCTTTGTATTTGGTAGGATTATAGTAAGTAAATAGAGAGAGTAGGTATAATTTTTACCATCATATTTATTGGATTGGGACTCAAAACTAGTGACTTATTAAAGTTATGAAATTAGTAGCAATACTAGGACCATGAGCCTGGTTTTTCTGACTCTCCCATACTTTATCAAACTGCCTCTTTTTTAAAAAAATTTAACAACTTAAGTTGGTGGAAGGATTGACCTCAAGCCCCAGTATCATGTCGCCAGCCATTAGGGTGGGTTCATTTATAAAATTAGCTGCCAGTCAATTTGGAAAGCAGAATGTGAGTGCCTGCAGGACGGGGCATAGGGTGAGTTTTGAAGGAAGCAAGGTGGTAGGAAAGATTAAACAAACAAAACACTGGAAAAGGACTGCAGGGTAAAGAGTGGCAAATTTATGTGTTTATGAGAGTTCACAATTTTATATTTCTGTTTCAAAAATTTCAAAAAGAAGAAATCTAAGATACATGGGCTTAAGACAGTGGAGTCTCTCCCTTTGATGATTACTTCTCAGAGAAAATATTTTGTTATTAATTTAACTAAAATTTAAAAAATTGAAATTCTAATTAAATGTCATCATTAGCATAAGAAGTTATGTATTTTTAAGCTTTTGTTCTCAAGAATATAAAGTGAAAAAGACATTTGAACACACACCAAAACAATTTCCCATCTTTTCATTTGCATTGATAGCACTTTCTCCAGAGATGACTTTCTGATGTGAAATTGTACATTGCTATTGTAAACTAGCAAATCTGGTGTCTTCACCTCCAACTTGTAGAGTATTTCTATATCACAAATTTAATGCACCCAGTGGGTTAAGTACGCATGTGTTCAATATACTGTCAACATTTGCAGATTCAACAAGCCTAGGATTTAAAATATTTTAAAAAATAATAATACAACAAAAATAAAAAATAAAAAAATATAGTATAACAGCTCTTACATAGCATTTATATTTACATTGTATTAGATATTATTAGTAAAACTGTCAACATTTGCAGATTCAACAAGCCTAGGATTTAAAATATTTTAAAAAATAATAATACAACAAAAATAAAAAATAAAAAAACAATATAGTATAACAGCTCTTACATAGCATTTATATTTACATTGTATTAGATATTATTAGTAATCTAGAGATGATTTAAAGTATATGGGAGTATGCACTTAGGTTATAGGGAAATACTATGCCATTTTATGTCAGGAATTGAGCATCTGTGCATTTTGGTATCTGCGGAAGGTCTGGGAACCAATCCTTTATGACACTGAGGGACGACTGTATATGTTATTGTCTTCTTCTCTTTCCTTCTTTTCTTTTACTTTCCCTGGATCTTTCCCTTTCCAACATGAATATAGAGTATAGAAACACCAGATTTTGAAAAGGAAGGAAGGGAGGGAGGGAGGGAGGGAGGGAGAAGAGAAGGGAAAGAAAGGAGAGAGAAGGGAAGGGAAGAAGAGAGGAGGTGAGGGAAAGGAAAGAGGGGTGGAGGTTGGATGGGAGGAAGGGATGAAGGAAAGAATGGAAGGAAGGAAGGTTTGCTGATATTATTACTCATGGGCATAGTTTCCATAAAGTCAGCATTTGCTGCCCAGATCTTGCATTTGGTCCTTTGCTCCAGATAGAAGCAGCTGCCTCTGAAACCATCATTTCTGTGGAGTGGCCCCTACCACAGAATCCTCACATGTGCTCATTTAGGACATGGCCCAGTAAAGCTACAGTAACCCACAGGTATTAAACTTCTACCTTCAGAACTATTTCCAAGACTATTTCATTCATAAAACTACATTCAACCGAGCTTTACTTAAATTCATATTTACTCATTCAAAATTATTTTTTAAGCACTAATAATGCCAGGCACAATGCTGAATACTGGAGATAAAAAAAACATAAATCTAATGTGGATCTTTTCCTTATTCTAATGGTGGTGAAATAATTATGACCCAAAATAACAAGTTCTGGGGAAGGCAGAAGATAAAATTTGACCAGCAAGAAAAAAATTTCCTAAGGCAACCCAGGGAAATCAGGCATGATGTCTTAGAGTCAGGGCTGGCAAAGGACTAAAACAGTATAGACCATCTCATCTCTTTCCTTTAATAAATCAGAAATAATCTCTCTTAAAAATGAANCGGGAACCGGTCTGTATGTGGGATCCGAACCCTCGGCGGGAGCGCTATCGCACTCCCAAGCGGCGCACTGTAGCAGTGCGCCACCGGGCCGGCCCGTAGAAAACAATTTTAAGACCACAAAATCATAACTGATGATAACTTTCAGTTGTTCAGTATTATAAATATGCTAATTTTACACAAAATGGTATTTCTAAAAATTATTGGAAAATGTCTTGTAAGCTGCCTTCAACTTAAATAATTCTACCCTTTTCTTACAAAATATTCTTACTATTACAAAAATGTGCTTTGCTCTTTTTTAATAATATCACGTGAACTCCTGAAACTGAAGTAACGATCCTGGAAGCAATTAACTCAAGCCCTAAATATCAGAGAGGTGAGCTCATCTGTAAGTGTATCTATCGTGTTCTCTCAGCTACCAGTGCTTATAGATAGGAGAGTGCCTTTTCGTCACTTCTTCCTATGACTGACTGAGTGAAGTTCTGAATGAGCACATTTCAGGACCAAGGGTGTGATGCTTGATAAGGGAATCAGGCACCCAAAAGTGACCACGGTTATCTAAACTGCTTATATGATGCAAGAAGTCAATTGCTCTTAAAAAATATATATATTTTTTTAACATCATTATTGTTGGATAACTATATATCAGAATACTCGAGTAACCA
>NW_007727102.1:312527-367599 GCF_000696425.1 Galeopterus variegatus
AACAGGTATTAAATTTAAAAGATATTTGTAAAACTCCACTACGTAAATGGATAGATACTGCCTACAAATATCAAGAGTTTTCATAAGTAAATATCAGAAGCTAGAAAGCATGTTTGGAATAACGTATATCTGTCGAATATGAGGACTTTTTTGTTTTTATAGGGAAGATGGGTATAAATCTAAGATAACTCACCATAAGTTGTCAAATAAATCAGTTATGTCTAATTTTTCTCTGTAGATTCAGTGATTTAATTAAAACCATAGATAGTAAATAACATTCTGTAAATCCACTCTGGTTTCTTTATATTTTTACCTTAAATATCAGTTATCTAGAATAGAGTTACAGTATAATAGGTATAGCAATATGGAAATCATTATGCACAATTCTCAGCTGGAGTCATAATAATAATTTACTATTGCAAAGAACACAGGCTTTAGCACTTTACTTTCAATTTGTATTAATCTATAATATTTTCTCCTCCACCAAATACATGAATGTTCCCCAATTTTGTATTTTCTTCTACAATGACTCTACCAAAAAAAAAAAGAAAACTATGATATTTTGATGAGCATGAGCATGCTGGGAAATAATTGCGTATATAGACAAAGAGATGACCAGTGGGACATTATTAAATTAGATTTGACAAATTTTACATCCATTTCATAAATCATTAAAAGCAGGCATTATATACACTTCTGGGAGTCAACAATTCAGATTATATGAGAAAAAACTTTATTGACCATCTTGAGCCCTAGCTTGTATTCTCTGTGGACAACTGACTTGTTGCTACTTACCATGGTTATCAATTTGATTTTCTAATTGCCCCTCCTAAATGTGCAGTGAACATGAGACCATATAAGCAAAGGACTCAGTATAATGTTGGGCACATAGTAATTACTCAATAAATGTTCTAAATTTTATCTTAGTATTTTATACATGAGAATAATTGAAGAAGAAAATGAAGAATATGGACAAAAACTTGTATTTAATATGTAGACTTGCTTGATAATTGTAATTAGCTAAACTGATAGTGGCTCTCACCCGGAACACTTTCAATCCAGATAAAGAAAAAAGGAGGCATAAAAGATTATACTGAATCCAAAAGGTGATAGATCCAGCTCTGGGAGCTGATTTTACCCACACAAGTAATGGAGAAATTTGGCCCACAGTAACCCCATGCTGATATTTCTTTCTTGCTTCATAGCTAAGCCAAGCAAAGGTATGTTGCTGAGGAGGTTAACATCAAAGGTGGGTCACCCACTCCATTTACAGATAACCAGGATTAACTGCTCCACTGGCATTATCCTGACATTATAGAGTTTCAGAGAGGAGAAAATGAGGAATATGCTTATACATTAGTGAAAAAAAGATACTTACACAACCATATTTAAAACTATGGGAAATATTTATTCTACCTTACTGTCCATTAATTTTTTTTCATTTCTCTCCTCAATCATTCTCCATTATAAAATAATGAAGATAAAATTTATAACATTTACTGAGGACTGGTAATATGTCAGACAGTTTACTAAGTCCTTTATCTATGTGATCTCACTTTCACAACAAACCTAGGAGAAGCAATTGGGAAATAAACTAACGGCCGTGATAAACCACTTAACTGAAAGCAAAAGGATTTTTATTAAATGTTGCAATCTTTTTTTTTATTTTTTGAGAACATTTGTCCTTATTTTTTCTAAGCTATTAGAGTACATGCGCATACTACCCCCTTTTCCCTTTTAACTCAAGAGAACACTTTGACTCAAATTAATGCAATTAAATAAGTGGCAATATGGGAGAGAAGAGTTGATCATGATTAAAGAGTAGCAGCAATCATCCACTTCCACGAGAGATGGCTACTAGGAAGAAACAGAAGTTCCAAACAAAAACTGATATCCCAAAATAACAATGATTAAATGTATAATGAATAATTACATTTTAAAGTCAGGGACAATCCTAATTTCTTGATGGGAAAATTGGCACTATTCCAAATACAAATAGGCATTCCCTCCACTGTTTCTACAAAAATATAATGAATAATTACATTTTAAAGTCAGGGACAATCCTAATTTCTTGATGGGAAAATTGGCAGTATTCCAAATACAAATAGGCATTCCCTCCACTGTTTCTACAAAAATGTTAATTACTAGATAGCCCCTCACACTTACAAATCTCTTTATCAAAATTAAAGGTTATTCCTTAGAATTCTGTGAAAACACAAATACATTATTATTATTGTTAACATTATTTTTGGTCATTCTAACAATTTGAGCTTCTGAACCAAGGATGTTAAACCTAAATAAAGCATGCATATCTTCAGAAAAAAATAGTATTTTTAGAGTATATTATTAACTCAGCCTTTTGAATTATCAAAGCCAATGAAGTATGAGCAAATCGAGGCTTCTACACAATGACTGTATTTACTATACTTATTACTAACCCATGATAGGTCGGGAAAGATTATGGTTCTGTCAGCAAGCTGTGGGCAAGCATGTGGCATTTAGTTCTTACCGATTCATTTACTGACTCATTTGCTGAACAGACATGCAGGGAGCATCACCTTTGCATCTGGCCCTGTAATAATCTCCCATTTGGGGGATCACTTTCCTGAAGTAATTTTACTCAACCGAAGATCATTAAATCAATACTTCAAGCCCACAAACCTACAAAGAAACAAACACTTCCAACTTTATATTTCATTGCAACCACATGAACCATTACACCTCCTTTTCTCCAGAACATGGAGAAAATTTTTCAGTTTCAGATTCATTATATGGAATTACAGTCAAGCTGGCAGGACCAAAGCTGAAGTCTGAAGCAGGAGCTAGAAGCCAGAGAATAATATAAACAAGATTTGAAATGAGACTACTTAATAGAATAAATTCTAAAGCACTTAAGAGAAATTAATTTACATACACACAATGCAATTATAAGGGAAGAACAGGCCAGCACCATTAGGGCAGGGTGAAAGAAGACTTCAATTAAAAATCATGGCAATCCCCACTTGACCTCACTTAGAATATTGTTAGTCGTAAATATATTTCACTATATAAAATGAAAGTGACAAATATTCATTTCTTTTAGAAATATTCTAACAGCCATACTAGGAATGGTCATCCCCTAAATCATTCAGTCGACTGAGGTTTTCCTGCTTCTATTATTAAGAAATTTATTTTGGAGCATGCTATTTTATTTCAGCATTTCACTATTTGAGAAATCTAAAGGCTACTGGTTTTGTAACACAATATGAACACAGTACCAAAACATGGACATGAGGAGGCAGTCCTCCAAAATGCCTTTTGATGACCAGCCACTCTCTCTTTCTCCTTTGCACCAATATCCATCTGAGTACCTACTGTACAATAGCATGTGTGTGCATGGGTATGTGTGCATTATGCTTGACTAATGTCATGTTAATGTCTGGCTGACTATTCCCAAGTTACTTGGCTCATGGAAGAAGTCATCATGTATAATCATCTTTGTCCCTCAGACCTAGTACTATACATGGAATAAAGTAACGATTCAATAAATATTATTTGAATACACACAGGAAGGAAGGAAAGCAGGAAAGGAATAGAGGGAGTAGAGGGGAGAAAGAAGAAGGGAGAAAAGATATTATTTGCACAAGTATAGAGAGTGACTTAAATTATACAGGATAAGATGAACATAAAAGTAATAAATGAAGGAAAGAAAACATCACTTAAAAATTAGAAAACTAAAGATCCCCTTTTTTACACTCTTCTAAAAGGTTTAATTTCTTCCAGATATGTGAACAAGAAAATGATATTTTAAAAAGACAGAGATAGGTTGATGAGTTTATATAATCCAAACTGAGTCAGGGAGGCAGGGTGAAGGAATTGTATTTTCCTTTTTGTGAAAGGAAATGTAGGAGAGCTCTTCAAAGGGCTTTAATCCAGGAGGTTCTTATTTAACTTCTAACCATGGAAATGCAAATCAAACTAAACAAATAGTCTACTAATATCACTAAGATTTTTTATTGGCTTTAATTTTATGCATTTCAATGAATCCACAGCAAGTAAACATCTTTTTGGACACTAGAAACAACTTAATGAACCATCTAACTTCCTGAGAACACTTCTAGTTCTAAAAAAAATTATAGATGCAATACATACACACATTCACACACACCGACAGACAAACAAGTCTGAGTAAAATAGAAGAAATCAGAATAAAATAGGTGGGTTGTATCAATTTCAATGTCCTAGTTGTGATATCAAACTGTGGTTTTGAAAACTGGTACAATTGGGAAAAATTGAGAAAAGTGTTAAAGGGATCTCTCTGGATTATTTCTTACAACTATGTGTGAATCTATAACGATCTCAATAAACATTTCAGTTAAGAATGTGGATTCATAACCTTGAGAGCTCTTAAACTACTAATTTATAATCATCAAAACAAAGACAACTAAATGGATTTAACCCATCCCACTACAGATAAAATAATCAACAACTGAAGCAAATACAAAATCTATCTTTCATGTTTTATATAATTGTAAGGAAAAAAATGACCTTGAAAATACAAATATTTAATTTCCTAAAGAACTAAAAATGAATAATATTATATTAATCTTTTCAGTATGTATTACTTATTTGTAGAACTTCAACTATAATATTTGTACTTATTATAAAAAAATTAATTACAATGCTGTCAAAAAATAATATTTTATATGAGAATTATTTATTGTATAAATAATACTCTATTCCCTCTTTGGAGTGTGGACTTATTCCTGCTTAGTCTGAAATAAAAGTATGAGAACTTCTTTTATTTTACTCATTTTCCAGTATACACAAAGATCTACCAATAACTCATTATTAATCTTCACATATTAGTTTGTTTTGGAAAAATAATTTTCTACAGTTAAAAAATATTAGCAATTTCTTCAAAATAAAGGTGATTTAAATAGCATTTGGTGTCCATTTTCTCATCTGTTTCTTTTCATGAGATTCAGATGCTTACAGAAATGGATAAAGTCATTACAGTACTGCAATAAAATAGTGAAATATGAGAAATACACTGCTAAAATGGATTTAATCTGCTATACTGTTTTAAATGGAAATATATTGTAAGATTATACATTTCGTAAAATGGCAACACAGATATTACTGCTCCCTGGTGAAAGATACTAAAATCTCCATTTATGTGGCCGGTGTAGGTATGGCCTTAGGTGTACACCTACAAGTGAATTAAATCTAATTGCTTATTTTCAGTTTCCTCAGAAAGTACTGCCTTTAAGCAAGATGTAAATGCATTTAAATGGGTATGTTCATCTGAAACTCTGTTCAATAAGTCAAGTGTTTTTTCCAATATAGAGAGATTCTTCTTTGATCCAGGATATTCATGATATTTCACTTAAAAGTACAGGCACAGCATGGTAGAACTGAAAGAGAATATGTTTTGAAGTCAGATGAATGTGGGTTTAAATTCTAGCTTTGCTACTTAACTCTGTGATAGTAGGACAGTTACTTCAACTGAAATGCAGGGACATCATTTATAAAAATTAGAGAATTAATAACTATCATACAAAATTCTTGTAATAATTAAACAGAATAATATGTATGACAAGGCCTAACAAAGTATGCACTTAAAAATAATATTATATCAGGAACAATATTAAAGCTTTGTAAAGTTTCTGTAAAGCGTAAATAATAGAGAAGGTCCTCCCTCCCAGATACCTAAATTTGAGACACAAGATCATGTTTTAATTCCAGAGAAGAAAAATTCGAATTTTACCAAAACCGCCAGCTACGTAAAAATGTTTCAAAGTCATGTAGTGGCATTGAGATGAAAATAGTGCATAATGTGAAAAACAAATTCACATTCATAAACGTTTCCTCCAGTTAAATAACTTGATGAAATGGAAGCAAAGGAAAAAATCCTTCCAGCTGCAATCTTCTGAATATGGGACCTTATGGCCGATTTCTTACTTTCAGCCATATGTTCCTATTTTATCTTTGTGATGTTATGAAGTTTCATACAAACGATGTACAAAAGGGATGAGAATGCAGTCTACTGAAAATAATCCCTTGACATCCAGTGACCACTTCTGAAACTTAAACATGAAAATGGATGTTACATACCTTCTTTTAAATAGAACAAGTGTTTTAAAACAGGGTCTCCTAACCAAATTTTAAGGACAGGGAAGGTTAAATCCATTAAACTTATATTTACTAAGAGAATGTATGTTTAATTTAAGTAAGTTTTTAGTAACTTTAACATAAATCACTTATTGGTTATAAAACACATTATTATTCATTTATCACCTATTACAACTAACACTTTGTAGTGCCTACTATGTGCCATGTACTAAGCTAGTTGTCTTTCTTGTATTATCTCATTTTACAGTTACAAAAACCATATGAAGCATGTTATTTCCATTTAGCAGATGAGAAAGCTAAAGCTTGGTGACATTGAGTCATTAGTTCAAAACATCCTGCTCAAGTAGTGGAGCCTACCTTGAGATATCTGTAAATATAAACTCCACCTGCTTAATATCCTCAAAAAAACAAAGCGAAACAAAATTAAAAAAAAAAAAAACCCCTCTGAATATATTTCAGCCATCCTAAAATCTCTGGTTAAAATTTATTACTGAATTGTTTTGATTTAAAAATAATCTCCCATATAAAAATAGTATTTCACCTTGAAATAAAATAAAGGGACATGGAGACAGAGACACAAAAGAGAGAAAGAGTCAGAGGAAGAGACAGAAAGAGAAACAGAGAGATTAAGAAAGAGGAAATTGTTTTGATTTAAAAATAATCTCCCATATAAAAATAGTATTTCACCTTGAAATAAAATATAGGGACATGGAGACAGAGACATAAAAGAGAGAAAGAGTCAGAGGAAGAGACAGAAAGAGAAACAGAGAGATTAAGAAAGAGGAAGAGAGAAAGAAGCAAATAATCTGTATATAATAATCTAAAGTAAAATTTAAAGGAAAATACTGAGAAAAACTGAATTCAATAAATAACATGCCTGAAAATATTAAAATAATAAGCTCTGTAGATATTCTGCTTTTTAAAGCTATATAAAGCCATAAACTGGGGGGCAGTTGGGGAAAACATGAATGAATAATAAAATAAATAATTAGATAAACAAGTAAGGACAAAAATCTAAATTTTCTTCCAGGCATAGTTAAGAGATTTAACATTTGTAAAATGATATAAATACCCTATGATCTGACTGCACTGAAATGGGACAATTTCCTGTTTAGGGCCCCATGACTATCTCCTACACCAATATAATTATAACTTTGCAATAAAAAGAGGTATATAATAAATCCAAGGCTCTTTCCTCCAGCCTCACAAGGTGCATGTAAATTGCTGGAGGTCAGTTTTATGGGTTCGTTTACTATCTATCATAGTCATGACTACACATAAAAATTGTCCTGCAGACAATAAATACATCTCAGACAAGGCGTTAGTATTTTCCACAATGTATAGACACTGTGACAAAACCATGGCTCCAAATGTGCAAAGTATTCAAATGGCTATAGCAGAAAATGTTTAGAAAGGCACTCCTATGATGTTTACTCTAAAGGAATTTCCATATGTGGGTGGTCCTGGTGGTTTCTTGGAAGAATAGGGAGTCTCTGTCACCGATAATTCTCCAATGTGTCTATGCTCAGGTATTTCATGTGCATCACCATGCCTCTGCCAGGATCAAATTAAGGCATTTCATAAAATCACTTGAAGTATGTAAACCATAATGTATTACGATTTATGGCATCTCAACAAAGTATCATTAATCTATCACTATAGTAAAGAATTCAGACATTTTGTGGGCAGTACATATTGAACTCATAATACTACTGAGCTATTCAGATGTCTCGAACTATCTCCTTGAGGAGGAAAATACTCCTGGAATGAACTTACAAAACAAAAGGTGCAAAAGGGAGAAGAAAATATGAACCATTTCATTGCTTGAATTCAAAATGAAGCTATATTTTTAAACAGATCGAGAAAATAGCAATGATTTGGAAGGCTAAACAAACTTGTAAAAACAACTAATAAAGAAGTCACAGATGAAGTTTTGAATTTTACATTGGTGACAGTTTCCAGTAGCTCTTGGCCTCTATAGGATAGAAAACATTTATCAATTGAAATATAATATCGAACTGTTGAAAGGTGTCTACCCTAAAGAATAGAAGGTATTTCCAAAGAGATGGTAACAGCATTTCAACAGTGCCCTAAACATAACATCTACCATCCAGAATAAATAAAATCTGTCATTCTGGAAAAGGAATATTCCTCCTGCCATTGAACTAAAGGAGGCAGGAAGAGATGAAACAGAGAACAATTTTTGAAGGGTTTATTAGGCATCTTAGGGATATCGTTTCTTTCATTCACAAAATAACCATATAAGGAGAGTATCATCATACCCATTTTACATATGAAGAAGCAAAGGCTTAAGGAAATTAAGTAACTTGCTTTGAGATGGTTGGGACTTAAAATCAGTGCCTGCAAATTGTACCACACTGCACACCTCCTTATTGAAGGATATATATTTGGTATCATTCTCAAAACTGCTAAGAATATAACGTATCTTTACTGTCTAAAGTAGCAAGGAATGACTTGTTCACTTGCAAAAATTGATTGTCAACATAGAGCCTAAAGAAAAGATATTATAAGATTTCAATGAAGCTATCTTGACTTTCATTTTCTAACACAGAGAACAATCCATTCTTCATCTGGGAGTTGAAGTTACTAAAAATAGTTATTGATAGTATGGTTTAGTAGTTTAGACCTAAGTAAAGGAAGGATTGGTAACCACTAGAATATAACGTATCTTTACTGTCTAAAGTAGCAAGGAATGACTTGTTCACTTGCAAAAATTTATTGTCAACATAGAGCCTAAAGAAAAGATATTATAAGATTTCAATGAAGCTATCTTGACTTTCATTTTCTAACACAGAGAACAACAATCCATTCTTCATCTGGGAGTTGAAGTTACTAAAAATAGTTACAAACCTTGATAGTATGGTTTAGTAGTTTAGACCTAAGTAAAGGAAGGATTGGTAACCACCATCTCAATATAAGTACAAAAAAAATCTGAATTACCACTGGCATCATTGAGTCAACTGTAGTAAGACTTTCAGTATAATATTTCACAATCTTTTAAAATGAGATTGTGGTAGGTTTTCGTCTTTAACATTTCAGGAATGTAACAGAGCAATTGTTGGGCCATGATTATATAATTTAGTTTAGCAAGAGGGCTAGCAACTAAAAGAATTTTGAAGCTTATTACTACCCCTATGATTTCAGGAATTTATGGCAGTGACCCACTATTTCAATCTGGGGAATATGATAATCTCAGGGTGGAAAGAGAAATATCTGCAGCTGATACATTATAGCTGAAGGTAAGATGCTTTCACTGGAGTGGACTTTTGATTTGACCACTTTCAAATGCCTGTTTTATTGGATGCACTCCAAAGCTCTCCCCCAGGTTCCAAAAGGGAGCCTTGGTCATATCATTCTTCTTTCTGACACCCATTTTTCCGTGACTGCCTCCATATGAGTCTCCCTAGCACTAATCATGCTAATGGTATGTGATCTTCTGGATACCTTATTGAGTATTCATGACTGAAAACATCACTTAAAGCCAACAATGTGTCCTGTGTTCATAAATGTGTCTTTTGAACCATCTCAAGGAATTTTCATCATTTATAACATGGACAGAGACCCCATTATCTTGGTGCAAATAAAAGTAGTTCTTAACAGAAATGTTTTATTTTTTGAATATTATGAAAGGGCCCCTGACCTTCAACTTGAGGAGTATACCATAAAAAGAAAAAAAAAAGATAAGATTCCACCGTAAACCATAAAAAAATAGAGAGGGAACAGGAGGAAGAAAATAAGCTTGGCAAAGAACATTAATACTTACTTAAAAACAAATCTCTTCTTCTTTTAAGATAATCGGCAATATCCTAGCAATAATAATACCTTGAGACTAAAGAACATTGGTGGTATAGAGAAAATTAACATCATATAAAAACACATTGCATTCATTATTAAATAGTAAAATTAAAATAGCAATATTCCCAGTATGACCTAACGTGTTTAGAAGTCAGGCTACATTTTATTCTTTTAGAACTCGAAGATAAATTATACATAATTTATTCAAAGTCTGTTACCATCTAGGGTTTTTGTTTCAGCTCTCCTGTGATTTCAAACTGTATCTTTGTTTTAACCAAAACTTGGGCTCATTAAAACTGTGAAATGTTCTGGAACTGTCTGGAATTCAGAGGTCTCTTTTAAGACCTATTGCCTATGTAGACAAGTTCTCATGTCTAATTAAAATATTTATAAAACTGTGTGCAGTTTTAGCCTTGCAGTATAAAAATAATGAATCTATGAAGAGTAAGATCAAATTCCTAACTTTGAAAACAAACAGGCATAAAGGGTTAAAATAATGTCGTAGTGTGGTCATTTGTGAAATCTCCAGCATCCCACATAACATGCTTACGGATGACTTTAATCAGAAAGCAGACAGAGCTAAACTCTCCCTCCAGGGCTGAACATCTGAAGCTGGGAGGCTATGATAATCAGGAAAATACAGAAACTATATTTTTCAGAGAATCTCACAGTCCTTCTAGGCCTGAGACCAACTTTACAATTTCTTTGAAATGCTGAAAAGAAGCCCAGAAAAATCAAGGCAAAGGATTATCATCCAGAGAATCCAAACTGTAGACTCTAACATAATGGTCAGTTTGTTTCCAAAGCAAACAAAATACTCCATTTATGTGATGGAGTACATGTTGAAATTCTGTTTATCGTATGAAATATAGGAGTAAGTTTCTGAAACGTTTCCTCAACAGTCTTCTCTGCTGATATCTGGGTTTAACAGTGGCTTTCATTCTGCTAATTTAGGACTAGGACTAATTTTGAATCATTGACTCACAAGAGATATGCATCAAATAGGATTGCCTCTAGTAGCATATAAAAATAAAAACCACAACTGTGGCTCTGTATGTATGCTACAAAGAAACACAAAGGTTACTTGGAAAACAAACTGCCTTTACTTTATGAATTATGAAGCTTCTATGGAAATCTGGATCATAACGTAAAGTAGTTATTTATTTAATGGGAAGGAGGCCAATGGCAAAGCCACTTGGAATTTCCAGTCTATTTATTCCCCAATGATACACTTTCATATGTTTGATTTAGGATCTTATTTGAAGATTGTGTGGAAAATTATAGGAGCCAAATGATGTGTCTTAGGAGATATGCCATGTATTAGGAGAATGCCATTTTATGATCTCAATGTAACTAGTCTCTGAAAACTAGCTGTACTATAGACACATCTTTCTTTGGTCATTTGGATGAAGGCACACTCTGACTCCCTCCAGACTGTTCTCCTCACTACAGCCAAAGCAATCATTTTCAAATTGTAAATACCATCATCTCCTCCAGCACCCCCTGCTCCAAATAATTTAATGTCTTCCTATTGCCCTTACGTCAAAGACAAAACTTTTTAACACTTCTTAAATGCTTGCTTCCCTGTTCTCTTGCTCTCTTTGCTCCAGCCACACACTCTCCAGTTTGATTAAACCATGTTTATGAGAGTTATTAGATAGAGAAGACAAATATTATGTTTATGGTCTTTTTACTCCAGTGAGATATAGAGAAAGCAGCTTCAGGTTACCTGTATTCTCATACTAGGATCTTTCACATGGTTTCATTTGTGTAATATAAATGTTGAGAAACATGTTCAAAGCTCATTTATTCCTCTTACACATGAATCAGATTTGTTCATTTTATACATTCTTTAATTTTCTGCAGCATTACAAGAATTTATGATGAAAACAGGGTATCAGTGTGAATACTGATGCGGTGATATACACATCCCTCAAATCTTCCAGTACAGGGACTGTAACTGCATTCTATGCCTCCTTCTATCACAACAGCTTAATGCCACTGGTGATCTCTTAGTTTCTAGTTTCTTCCATAGCTTTTGTAAACCTGCCATAATGAGTAAGAATTATACCCAGTAGAGTAGGTACCCTGTGCCCCCAATTATGTCATTTAGTGTACACAATTATGTAACAAAAATGTAAAATGCACAATCATTAAAAGTAAATCAACAGCATTGTCAATGTTGTTGTATCTTTTTTATTCCACAATAAAGTTGACCAAAAGAATTATGTATAAGAGTAAGCATTCTGTTCATTAATATCAGAGAAAATATTATCCCTTTGAAACAAAAATCCTAACATTTCTATTAGCGTTTTTATTTCCTTTAGAAGAATTAAGAATCATGGTTTGTGACTCTAAAAACAGTAACAATTCAAAAACAGCAACTGAATTTGTTAACGTTATTCACAACTGACCTTCTTTATTAGTACTTTATGGTGGAAAGAAATGATTTCTAAAAGTGATTCAATATTGAACTTGCAAGAAAACTTGAAAATCTGGCTCTTTAAAATTCATGTTATAGAATTAAATTAACATATAAAACAGTACAGTCCTTCTGTATTAGTCCATTTCTGTTGCATAGAACAAAATACCTGGAACTGGATGATTTATAAAGAAAATTATTGCTTACAGTTTCTGAGGCTGGGAAGTCCAAAGTCCATCTGGTGGTGGTGACAGTGACCCAGGAGTCTCACATTGCAAGATGATGGAAGCAGAGAGAACAGAGAGACACACTCTCCTCTTCTTTTAAAGCCCTCAGAACCACACCCATGACCACCATTTTTAATCCATTCACTACTGCACAGTCCTACAATCCAATCACCTCTTCGAGGCTCCACCTTTCATTACCCTGATGGGATTTCCCACCCTCTTAACAGTCACAGTGAGGGCTAAGTTTCTAATACATAAGTCTTGGGGGACACAACTCAAGCTTCAGTGAGTTTTGGGGGGACATAATTCAATCCACTACACCTTCTGTCAACAATTTTTCTTCATAAGCATGGTGTACAGAATACAAATTTGACTTTGAAGTAATCAACAGTAACAGTAATTGATTTGAACATTTTTATGACCCACTATAGCAGCAGAATTCTTTGTAATTTCATTTTTATGTTAACTATTAATACTTCAAGTATATTTTTCTAGACATCTTTAGCAAGAGTTTGGAAAACATCCTGCATATTTCTGCCAAAATGAAAGATTTTCTCATCTTCAAAAATGATTCTGTAAGTTCTAATGTCCTATTACACAGTAGGGTGACCATGGTTAACAGTTAAGTTTTCTGTATTACATAATAGCTAGAGGAAAGATTTTTGAATGCTTTTACCATGAATAAATGATAAATGCATGAAGGGATTGATACATTAACTACTCTGACCCAATTATTATGTAATATATGTATCAAAATATCAGATTGTACCCCATAAGTATGTACGATTGCGATGTTTAAGTTAACTTTTTTAAAAAAATGATTCTGAAAGTATTTTCTATTTCAGAACTACTGTGTGTTGAATTATGCACCCCAACCACCACCAAAAAATAAAAAACATATGTTGAAGTCCTTACTCCTAGTACCTCAGAATGCTACCTTATTTGGAAATAAGGTCATTGCAGGTTTATTTAGTTAAGCTAAGATGAGCTAATACTGGAGTAGGGTGGGCCCTTAATCCCACATGACTGGTGTACCTATAAGAGTGGTCAAGGGAAGACTTAAAAACAGAGAGAATGCCAAGTGATGATGAAGGCAGAGATTGGAATGATACATCTATAGGCCAAGGAACCCTAAGGATTGCCAGTAGACCATCAGAAGCTAGGAAAAGGCAAGGAAGGATACTTGCCCTAAATATTTCAGAGAGAGCACGTCCCTGTCAACACCTTGATTTCAGACTTCTAGTCTTCAGTACTGTGAGAGAATAAATTTCTGTGTTTTATACAACACATTTCTGTTATTTAAGTAGCACAGTTCATGGATCTTTGTTACAGCAGCCCTGGGAAACTAATAGAAGTGGGAAATTGGGCACATATAAAACGTGACAATTAACATCTCTATTAACATCACTTACCAACAACCTTCTTGCAACTATCTCAGTAACTCTTATCATTGGAAAACAGAAGTAGCTTTTGTAAACATCACCATAATTGAGACCTCCACCACTGTAAAAGCTGATTTCTTTGAGATGGTAATATATATATATATATATATATATATTACGAAAACAGAAGTAGCTTTTGTAAACATCACCATAATTGAGACCTCCACCACTGTAAAAGCTGGTTTCTTTGAGATGGTAATATATATATATATATATATATATATTACACACACACACACACACACATTTTAAGTTTCAGCCAAATATCAAAACTTCATTAAATATCCTATGAGAAACAACCACAGGATATATTTTTTTAATTACATATAAAGTTGTAGACACCATTAGACTTGAACATCAGTCCAAATTTTAGGCTTGCCTGCAGCCTAGATTTATATTTTACGTATTGTAGAGCTCAGTACCTAGTACAGTATCTTGTATTTACCAGTGTCTCAATAAATGGTTACTGGTTGCTATGGGCTAAATTGTGTCTTCCCCAAATTAATATGTTGAAGCCCTAAACCCCAATGTAACTCTATCTGAAGTTAGGATCTTTAGGACTTAAAGTTAAGTGATGTCATAGGAGTAGGACCCTAATCTGATATAACTGGTGTCCTTATAAGAAGAGGAAGAGACACCAGGACATTCTCTATCTCCATGCACACACAGAGGAAAGGTCATGTAAAAACACAAGGAAAAGGTGGCCATCTGCAAGCCAGAAAGAAAACCCTCACCAGAACGTGAAGATGCTAGCATCCTGATCTCAGACTTCCAGCCTCCAGAACTGTTAAAAACAAACTTTTTGTTGTTTAAGTCATTCTGTCTACAGTATTTTGTTAAGGCTGCCAGAGCAGATTAATACACCAGCAAACTAACCACTACATATGTTCTGGCAAGAGATCCACAACAAAAGTATGTGACAGACCATTAGACTGTCAGGAGGCTAATAAACTAAGGATTATAAGATTTTGGTAAAGTCTGGTATTATTGCTGCCTCTATAGAATAATAATAGCCTTTACAAAGTTATAGAAAGTCTCCCACTGGGGGCAATTATTGGCATGCTTCCTTTATAGTTTGTGCCAAAGATTGTAATTGCCCTATAATTATAATACAATTTGTTAACATGAATGACAGCCTGATTTTTAATCACCCTTAAGAATTTGATAAGCATATTTGATTATGTCTCATCTTTTTTTCAGATTTTTAATCTAAATTTATTCATATGTGTATGAATTAAAAATCAAAATGGAATGTTTTTCCATTGACCGAGCTCATCTTCTTGGTATTTTCATTTTATTTGGTGAGTTGTTTCTTTCTGAGCAAGGTGTGCTCACTTGGCCCTGACTAAGAGGTGACTCTAAGGAATTCCAGAAAAAAAATTCAGGGAGTTGTCTTGCTAGAAGAACACACACAAGCTGACAACGAATTTGTGAGTGTCTTAGTACCATTAATTTAGAAACGAAATGTGCAGTGTTACTTGGTGGAATGCTTATTAACTGTGATACTTGGTCATTAGACTTCAGCTCAATAATATATAGTAATTATAATACTAATATAAAAATATTATAATACTAATGTTAAAATTTGATGGCAAATTTATGTTCAAAATTTCTCTGCTGTTTTGTGCTGAATTAAGCTTCCCCCCTCCCAAGTTCAAATGTTCAAGTCCTAACTTGTAGTACGTCAGAATGCGACTGTATTTAGAGATAGGACCTTTGATATAGTTTGGATATGTTTGGCCCCACAAAGCTCATGTTAAAATCTGATCCTCAATGTGGCAGTTGCGAGAGCTGTTTGGGCCATGGGTTGCGGGTCATGGGGGTGGCCTATTTCTCATGGATAGATTTAATATCCTCCTGGGTAGGGGTGGGGGTGTGGTGAGTGAGCTCTTACTCTATTAATTCCCATGACAGCTGGTTGTTAAAAGGAGCCTGGCCCCTCCCCTCTCTCTCTCTTGCTTCCTCTCTGCATGTGATCTCCCTGTATCCAACAGTTGCCTGACGTGAGTGAAAGCAGCCTGAGTCCTACACAAATGAATATGTCCCAGAATCATGAACCAAACAACCTTTTTTCTTTATAAATAGCTCAGTCTTGGGTGTTCTGTTTTAAGGTAAAAAGAGGCCATATGGGTAAACCCTAATCCAATATGATCGAGTATCCTTATAAGAGGAGTTTAGGACACAGACACACACAGAAGAAAGGCCATGTGAAACACTGGAAGAAGATGGCCATCTATAAGCTAAGGAGAGAGGCCTTCGAATAAATGAACACTGCCTAAATGTTGGTCTCAGACTTCTAAACTCCAGAATTTGAGAAAATAAATTTCTGTTGCTTAGGCCACCCATTCTGTGGTATTTGTTATAGCAGCCTTCGAAAACTAATACACCTTGCCTTTTTATCTTGTTTTTGAAAAGCCCTACAGCATGATGAAAAAAAAAATGGGTTTAAAGCTTTCTTTTATTAAAAAAAAAAAAACTGGAGTCTTTTTAAGAATTCAGAGCTGGCTTGGAGTTTTGTAATGAAAAGGAGTGGCTGAGTCTCATGGTATGTATTGTGCCTGTACATAAAATATAGTGGCATGTGATCATTCGACTCTTCCCCATTTCCTGCTATATCTCCACAAGGCCATGATGAAATGTTTTGGTGTTACAAAATAAAGTACAATAGGTAAATAGTCAAATTTATTGCCCTGTATTTAGAATTACATTTTCCCAATTTATGTTGCATGAATACTTGCTTTTGTGACATGATCATAACTTATACACTGCCCATCCAAATAATCCACCCCATAACTATCAAATTCTTATGCCCCCACTTGGTGTCAGCAAAATGAAAACTCCCAACTGTTCATTCCTTTCATTCCATGGCAATGGAAGCAAAATATGCCAGAGTGGTAAACACAGAAACATTCATGCCTGTACATAAAATGCTGAAATGTCTTCTTTTCCCCCCTTTTGCCTAGTCAACCTCTACTAACCTTTCAGAGTTTAGCCCAAATCCAGCTTCCTTAGCGAAGTCTCCTCTGACTACCTAAGTAGTTCTAAATCTCTTATTGTGCTCCTGTAACATTATAAAACCCTATAAGTTTCCTTCATAGCCCTATTAGTTTGTTAGAAATGCAGAATTTTGGGGCCCACCCCAGATCTACTGAAACAGCCACTCATCCTTCAAGACCCAATATCAAAATGCTCTTTCACCCACAAGGCTTCCTTTACTCTCCCAACCAAGCTCAGGGCTTTCCCCTCAGCTCTTTGCATCCACTTCTAGAAGAGCAGTCTTCACACTACGTTTTACCTACTAGTTTACATTCCATCTCCCCTTCTGCAGAGACCTCCAGAGCAAGCACCATATCCTATCTATCTTTGTAAACACAACACAGAGTTTAAAAACTTGGCACATACAAGCACTGAATAACTATCTTCTAAAGCCATGAGACTGGAAAATAAAGAAGATGGAAAGTAAAGGAGTTAAGATTCCTTAAAGCTATGACGTTCTATAAGACATAATTCAAATTCTTATATGAAATGAAACACATTCTTTATGATTAGATTCGGGTTCTATCTTTTTAAATGTAGAATCTACTTCAGTCAGTCCAGGGATCCTGAGACTCTGCATTTCTAACTAGCTCCCAGTTAATGCTGATGCTGGAACACCTTGAATCGCAAGCTCTTCAAGCCCAGCATACATCCAAAAACCAGCTCTGGCTCTCTACAGTCCCAGTCTTACAAGTCTGTAACACCTTAAAAGTTATAGAGAATACAAAAAAGGAGGCCATTCTGCTGGCACCTGGCCTAGGTTGGGCCTCTTTAATAAGACTCAATCATTGGTTCAGCTCTAATTTTTAGTTTCAGAGTAGAGCTTAAAAAACCACAACCAACTCTGTCCTTTTCCTATCTGCCTATTTTTCTACATCTATGCACTCATTTTCAGTATCTACTCTGAGTGCAAAGAGAACATATATTTTTAAACTTTATACTTCTGTTCTAGACTTAAGAGTGACAACCCCTCTTCCTCAACCTGTTGCCAGGTAGTCTTTGCAAAAGTGAAGGATTTTTTTGAAGTTTTAAGGTAAACCTTTCATAGTTCACAAATTGAACAAGGAGAATATACTTTCAAAAATACCAAGTGGCTGCACATGCTGAATCATTCCTTATCCCTAAAAACACCCTTTGTGAGGTTTCTAAGGTCTGAACTATGCTCAGAGAGAGGAATACTGCTTTTATTTATTTAACAAATACTCTTATATTACTTAGGCACTGTTTTATGCAATTTATAAATAGTTATTCATCGAATCCTCATATCAACACTATGAAATACATACAGTTGTCACTATTTTAAAGATGAAGAAACTGAGGCACAGAGTGCAAGTTCTTATAGCTGACAGATGGAGGCAACCTACCATGTGAAGGACAGGATGGGGTGCGGGTTACAAGGAAAGAGAAAGAGGCAGAGTGAGCAGGTGCCCATCCATGAATTTACAAACATTTTCTCTCCCTGCACCCCATCTTGGACTGTACACAAACTAGAAAATTGTTCTTAATCATGTTTTATGGAATTAAGAATGTATGCATTACTACCTTTGTTCCTATAATTATTTGAAACTCCTAAACACAGATTTCGTTTTCCGCCAGCAAACTGGTGTTTTACCCAAACTTGTTGCTTCTTTGGTACTGATTTCCTCCATTTTCATTTATTTCACTGTTGATCACAATTCTGTTTTTAAGAAAACTCAATATTAAAATGTCAAATGTAAATACAAAATAGAAAAAGCAAGCCAGAGAGTTTTGGGACTTAGTAGGAAAAATAAAAACAAAAACAAAACAAAACAAAACAAAAACTTCTTTAAGCATGTGAAAACCAATTACGATTAGAAGTTACCTTGTATTCACATCAGATTTGAACACTTATTTGTGTCTAACACTTTTCCTGCATTTCATAGTAGAAAACAACATGCAGAAAGGTAAATGGATCCAAATTTTCATTTTATGTCCTTATTTCTTCTTGGTTTTCATGATTTAACAAGTGCAGGAAGTTTCAATTAGCATTAGATACAAGGTTCTGGATGAATTCACTGCGTATATTAATCTTAAATGTTTTGAAGAGCAGACTCCAGTAGGATATGGGTGAGAAGGTTTTCAAAAGAAAGCAGAAAAACGTATCTCTATAAAAAGGTAAAAGGTCAATTCAGTTAACTGTGGCAAGAAAGTTTAAAGTTGGAAAAAACCCAGCACCATCATCTCAATTTTCTGTGAAAATAGGATGAATTAATTTAGCAGGAAATATTTGAGAGCTATGAAGAATAGAATTTACATATATGGATGGACTTTACACACAAACATGTATTGAGCACTTATCAGGCCAGGCAAGAAGAGGAAATATGTCCAAATCTTAAAACAATATAGTAAATTGATAGTCATTCAAAATTTAGGCCCTGATTATTTTAAGAGTTATTTCATCTATAAGCAAACTGCTTGTATTGAGCACTTATCAGGCCAGGCAAGAAGAGGAAATATGTCCAAATCTTAAAACAATATCGTAAATTGATAGTCATTCAAAATTTAGGCCCTGATTATTTTAAGAGTTATTTCATCTATAAGCAAACTGCAGTCATTGTAGACTCAAACAATTTTTAGGGCAGCTATCTTAAAAGCACTTTTTCTGGGCACATCACCATATTAGTTTGTCCTTTAGACAATTGGGACATATGTTTTATACAACATATCAATAGAAACTGAGAGACATTAAATTCTATGTGCTTTGCCTGTTTTCATTAAAATTAAAAAATCAATTTAATCTCAAGGAGGACATAGGAATCATATCACCATCTAGTACTGTAAACCGTCTAGTACTCTAAATTTGAAAATTGAGTTCCACAATCCATATTCCTATTGATCTGACATTGACCAAGTCACCACTCTAGTTTTTACACATGGAACATACAGCTTGGGAAGCAAAAATCTCTCCTGTCAAATAACTATCTAATCTTAAATGAGCATATTATTCCCATAAAATATTAATATTCATGACATATTCATCTGTGACTGGCATAGGACAGCCCTCTCAACTTTATCATATTTTTAAGTATTTTTCAAAATACACTAATTTTCAAGGAAACTTTGTGAAGCTTGTTTCCTTCAAAGCTTGCAGACCAAATAAAAATAAGAGTTTAGAAGTTAACTGTGCTGATGATGACACAAAATATCATTAGTGGAACAAGTGCCACACAAAGACTATTTGCATTGTAAGTGGTAAAAGTGCTTCCTAAAAAATGAAATAGGAAATGAATAGCAAGTTTTAGTGAGGGTCTGCATGTGTGCTTCAGGTTGAGTGAGGTACATAAAAGAATAGGAGTCACAAGCAGGTTTTAATGACACTATAGAGTTTTACAATCGGGTAAATTCGGTGTCAGTTGCTACAGAAGGTTGTGATCGAAAATTTTCCTGCAGAAGAAGAAATGTCACAGTATTTTGATAAGCGAGAGATGAACTTTTTTTTTCCCTTGTGCCATCAGCAAGACGAAAAGAACAAAATGCATCATTTATAACCCACAGCTCGACCATTATCTCCTGGTGAGACACTTGTTTTAAACACACAAGGATCTTTTTTTCCCTTTGTACAAAGTCTAGAGCTCTCTGCGAGGCTCCTTCACCCTTAGAGCCATGAAAAAAAGTGAACACTTTGAGCCAAAGTGTCTCGGCAATCCCGGTCTGGTACGGGCGCGACACTGAGGGTTGCGATCCGTTGCTGGACACGAAAAAAGATAAAAAAAATAAATAAATAAATAAAATAAAATAAAAATAAATAAATAGAATTGAATAGTCTACGTGTGTGTGTGTGTGTGTGTGTGTGTGTGAGAGAGAGAGAGAGTGGGGGGGAACACCCGAGAATGTTTCTATGATTGCCAAAGCCACAGGAAGGAGTTATAAATATAGTTTAAGCGTCTTCCACTTATTTATTCATTCATTCTGCAAATGTTGGTTGATCAACAACTCTGGGTACTGAGGATACCACTGTGAATCAAAGTCCCTCTGCACTTACAGAATTTATGGTCATAAGTACCAACAATTATGACAGCCTTAATCTCAAGAAAAGGTTACATTTTGTATAACATTTAATCCATGTTAGTAAACTTTTCAGCATTTGCATGGTTTCATCTCCCTAATGCCCCTCAGTGATACTGTATAATCCTTTCCCCGTACATTTTGGATCTCAAAAGAATTAACAGTTAACATATACATGTTTAGAGGTGACGAGTCTTTCCATATCATTATTTTATTTGACACTGGCAGTAATTCTTGGTAGGTACAGCTCTAAACTGATGCAACTAATAAAACAGATTTAAGAGACTTGCTCAGGGAGCAATCTGGAGAGAAGCCAGGATAAGAACTTGCGCAGCTATACATGGTCTATTTACCTTCACTGAGATTCTGCCACTATATATATATTCTTCTGGTTGCTTTTGATGAGAGGGAGCCTGAACACCATTACTACCAGTTGATGCCAAGGCTACACACACAGAAAATAATTTTTAACATGTCAGACAGTCAATTTATTAAAAATCTCCTCTACATAACGAATTAACTAAATCTCTGTGATATTTTAGTATCACAGTTCCGCTAAGATCAGCATCTGCAGAGCATTTTACCAATGTAGTAGCTGCCATCACCAGCAGGGAGGTGGGGTGGGGGGATGCAGTAACTGCCGGATGCAACAGAGCAGAGAAGAAATTACTCTTTCAGAGGATTTACTTCAAAGCTCTGGATGCTGTAATTTAGGATGTCTGAAAAGGCAAAACCTTAGTATCAATCCTGGGTGGGCCACTGTATGCTGCCGATCCCAGCATTGGTGACGGGGGAGGGGACATAAGAGCAGAACCATCAGTGTGGCCACAGAATGCCATGACAATGTGGAAGACAGACAAGTGGTTTGGAAACAGCTTGTCATTTTGTACACTGGATCTACCTTTCTACATTTCCCAGTAGATGCTGAATGATATAAAGCTCGTATTCTCTGGGGGACTGGTATAAAGTTAAGTCTTACACAATTTGAACGTGAAAGACATAAGCTTACAGGATAATCCTCTTCCAGAAATGGTGCCTAATATTTATTGAACATTTATTACTTGTAAAGTACTGTACTATTTTCCTTTTATTATTGAAAAAAAAAATACTGTGAGTTACGTGACAGACAAGTGGTTTGGAAACAGCTTGTCATTTTGTACACTGGATCTACCTTTCTACATTTTCCAGTAGATGCTGAATAATATAAAGCTCGTATTCTCTGGGGGACTGGTATAAAATTAAGTCTTACACAATTTGAACATAAAAGACATAAGCTTACAGGATAATCCTCTTCCAGAAATGGTGCCTAATATTTATTGAACATTTATTACTTGTAAAGTACTGTACTATTTTCCTTTTATCATTGAAAAAAATACTGTGAGATACGAAATTTTAAGTCCATTTTACAGATTAAAAAAACTGAATTAACAGTAATTTGCTCAAAGTCAGTGCTAGGATGAGTAAGAGCTAGATGTAGCATTTAATTCTTTCGGACCATTATGTTATAGTTCTACTCATAATATTTACTGAGTGCCCAATGCATGGTATTCACCAAGCTGAACAGAAAAGCAGTAGAACTTCAGGGTTAAAAGGGCAAGCTTTGCAGTGGAAGCAAGTCAAATTTTCAAGCAAAAGCTTTCAACTTCCAAATGTGCACGGCCAATTAGTACAGATGCAAGTTATAATTTCAAATTGAAATAACAATATCTGAACTCTACACATAAACATATTTTCAATACCTGTTCTCAACATAAAATATATAGACTTGAACTCTGCTGATTTATAAAACACAATGTTTTAGTCTAATTTTCAAAGACATATTACATTCTCAGGAACATAATAGGAAATAGCAAACATTTAGTTGAGATGTATGTGACAAGTCAAAAGATGTTCTCTCAAACACTGTTACTTATGTTTTCTTTTAAATTTTGATGTAAGTAATGCTTGAATATAGACTTATAAAAATCATCCAAAATATATACTTTGAAAGATATACATTTCCTTTTAAGCTTCCCTTGTTTTACATTTCTCATCAGAGGCCAGTGTTATTAACCATTTGAGATCTCATATTATTTTATTTTCAAATGGCACGCTAATTGACCAAATGACATTTATTAAATAGCTCATTCTAGTCCATTATTTTCATATGCATTTATCTCTTAACGAATGCTTACGTACGAATGAATCCATTTCTGGATGATTCTGTACCACTCTTTCATCTGTCTTTTCCTACACTAATATTTTACAGCATATAGATCTAATTACTGTACTTATAGAGTAGGTTTTTATATACACAGAAAGCAAGTTTTTCCTTATTTTTTTCCTCTAGTTATTTGAATGTTCCACATTTTTATTGCTATTCTCCTAACGGTTGCTCCTATAAAGTCCCATACTTTTTTCTACAATTTTCTGTCAATTCAATGACTTAAATACAGTTTATTTTATATTTACATAATTTCTTAAAGTCAGGAACTACCTACTGTGATCACTGGCTCGTTAACACACCCCCCACTTTAATATACTCTTCTGAGCTAGGAGTTTCACTAAAATGTTCTTTCCCTCCACAGTAGTGTTTTCCTGAATATATCTGCAGTTGTATTGTTTTGTTTTCTGTTTTTACAATTCCAATTTTATTTCTATTTTCTAGAAATCGCTTACAGTATCTGCATTTACTTTCCTGTGGCTCTCTTTCCTGTTTTCCAGACCATTACGTGTGTGTGTGTATGTGTGTGTACACACCTCTTTTGGACATTTTATGGGACTTAAAACAGCATGAATTATGGGTATATACGTTCGGTCTACCATCTTGAATCTTGATCCAATTAGCTACATTAAATTTTTCAGTGAAATGTAAATTGTGACACAGTAATTTCCTAAACTACTCAGGCTGGCATTGAAAGTCTTCAACAATGTCTTGCATATCTCTATTATCAGCTTATCTCAACACTTTAAGGCCCCAGCCATCACCATATGTCTCACGTCCTCTAAAATTGTCCATACATATTTTCTCAAGTTGTTATCTAAACTTGGACACTTTCTTCATATAACATCTCCCTATCACTTATCTGTACTTCAAAGTTCACCTCAAAAACCACCTATTCCAAAAAAGCCTCCCCACATCCTTCCCACCCAGAAATAATCTCCACCTCAGTACATCATGGGAACACTTTGTTCCTCTATGACAATGCTGATCACAATAAGCAATCTGCTACTATGCAAGTGTCTATCTTCCCAACTAGATTAACGCTGCTAGAGGAAAGGTATATGTCACATGTACACATGTGTGTGAAAGTGTACTCACAAAGTGTAACTTAATTAGATTGAATTAAATTACATTTTTTTATCTTAAATAGTGTCACAATGCTTATTACTTGATTCTGCAACAAAATGGTGATCTTGTTCTATTTTTTCCATGCTGTGTCTTCACATCCCTTTGATATTAATAACTAATTGAACTGTATCTTTGAGCTTGTGCATAGTACCTGAGAGGATGATACCCAAATATATACTAAAAGCTGTTGTGATCCCTCTGTACATTTAATTTTCATATCAGTTCAAATGTATTTTTAGAACAATTTTTCTACCTTTTTTCCTTTTTTCTTGGTATTAAAATAAGAATTGGCCTTTATTTTGCTTTGAAAATTTGCCTTGAAATATGTCCTGTTACCCTTGCATGTTTTTAACACTTAAATGTATCTCTTTTTGATCTATCTTCAACAATTAAATATTTTTCTTTATTTTCTGTCCGTCTGGTATATATTCTCTTCCACAATAACAGGATGTTTGTTTTCCTGAGAAAACAAGCTTATCAAATAATTCATGTTACAAATACAATTGTTTTAATTAGACAACGAGAGTTAGAAATGAGAGAATTTTAGGCTAGCACAGTTACTTTTCCTATAGGTATTCCAATAATAAAGGTGTTTTACAGCTATACATAGCTACAGTTACTGCATTCATGTTACAAATACAATTGTTTTAATTAGACAACGAGAGTTAGAAATGAGAGAATTTTAGCCTAGCACAGTTATTTTTCCTATAGGTATTCCAATAATAAAGGTGTTTTACAGCTATACATAGCTACAGTTACTGCAAGATAATAGATTAATCAAAATATACTAAATCACCTGTAAATATTCCTGAGCAATTTTTGCAGAACACATAAAAGGAAGCCAAAATCCAGGCCATCAAAAATAATGTCAATACACCATCAATGAGAAGCCTGAGGGAGCGTAAACCAGGCAGTCAGGTGAACCTATGCTATGTGGTTGATAACCTTTTCCTTCATTATGTAGGTGAGTTTTGAATTCCAGTTTCATTATAAGTCAAAAACATCTACATGATGCCAAGGCCTTCCCTAATTCATCGACTGTGCTGTCTCCAGTCTGTGTTATATAATACACACTGGAAGCAAACATGCGTAGGGTAATCCAAGGTCAGAACAGTGTCCATTCACAAGTATGTTAAACTCTTTGAAACAATAATCTTTGGAAGGATACTCTAGGATCATCTCACTTTTTTTCTTTCCCTAGGTACAAGATCATTTCTCATCATTATTCAAATAATTTGAAATTATACCCTCACTTCAAAATTGTAAATAATAACACCTCATATTTATTGAACTATTACTAGTTTCCAGGTATTGAGTTAAGCATTTTATATACATTATCTTATTTAATACTCACAACAACCCTATGACAAAATCCCATGTATGCTATTCCTAGTCACACATCTGTTATACATCATAGCCTAATACCTGAAGCACAAGGTCCCTGGAAACGACTTTGAATCTCAGACTGGTCACTTACTAGCTATGTGACAGGAGACAGGTTACTAAATCATGTTGTGCCTCAATTTCTTCATCTTTAAAATGAAGATGATATTTGAACTTACCCCATGAGGATGTTGAGAGGATTAAATAATTTACTTATATTTGCTATTTTTTGTAGAATGGTGTGTGCTGCATAGTAAGTGCAAAAAATACTATTAGCTATATTTAATATTCATGTCCTCAAGTCCTAAAGCAAAGGTCCCCTTAATTAACAAATATCAAAACACCTTTTTATCTATTTACAATTTTTCCTTACTATCCCCAGATGCCTGCACAATTGTCATAAGTTGTATCACAAAGTAATCTATAAATTTGCTTAAAATTGTGGTCTACATCATTCTCAAAATAACGCAGCAGGGTCCATGTTCCGAAATGTAGAAATCAAAAATGGTTTAGGGAATGTTCATTATCTTGTTAGTCTAGCACATATTTTTTAAGTGTATGCACTGTTCAACTAGGCTTTTCATATTTTCCTTCATAACAATTACATTACAAAGACCATGTTGCCACTGAAAACACCTTCTTTCAGGCCAAATCCTATTTCTCTTCTCTGCTTATAGCGGTTATGTATGTGGCTGTAATAACACAAAGGAATCTGCATGATTTCAGTGCATGACTCATTTCCAGCAAATCAACACACACATTCTCAATTTTTCATGCATGAGAGAGGTGTAAAACTATAAAAATGTTTGGACATTTGAGAAGACTAAATCAACAGAGAGTAAGCGTTTTATCAAATCTACAAGTGAAATTAAACTTTAATTTGAATAAATAAACTGTACCATGAAAGACGAATTGTTATCCATCTGAGCTAAAAAGATGAAGTATAATTGTATCCATGTTAATAGATCCACCAAGCACAAGGAAATCACAGCAGAGGCTCCTGTACAAACATGCTGATGATTCACAGGTGCGTGGGCATGGTTCATAAGCACAGAAGAAAAGGGTGACAAATATATGAATATATCAGTTGCAACTGTAGTCTACCCCTCTTCAAAAGTGGCATTTACCTTTCCAAATACTTGGATAGTTAGAAAAGAGGTGTCTATGAGATGACAATGATGTTATCAATGCTCAGGGTGTCTCTGACTGAATGAACTGAGATAAAATCAACTCGGTCCCTAAATATTCAGGAAAAAATACTTTACCAATTATTTTGTTATTTTCCTGTTATGGGAATAGAGTAAACATTGGCTAATTCAAAAAGAGGTACACATAATGATCAAGGTTTTAAAGAACAGTGCTTTGCTAAGAGAGTAGATCTTAAGTATTCTCACCACACATGCACAAAAAGGTATATGTGAGGTGATGGATATATTAATTGGATTGATTGTGGTAATCATTTCACAATGTATATTTCTATCAAAACATAATTTTGTACAGTGTAAAAATACATTTTTTGCTTGTCAATTATACCTCAATAAAGCTGGGGAAAAATGAATGGTTGAGTTTTCTTATTTATATCATCAAGTTGTCAAGGATAATCACATTTAAAAGTAACAAAGTATATTCTGATTATATTGAACATGACTGAATCAGGGCCCCTATTTCCAAATAATTTACTTACTGAAATTAACAGTTTCAAAAAACATTTTGTTACTTAAGAATCAACAACTGTTATCCTTAGCAATGGTGATGCTAGTCACAAACCTTACTTTGGTTTATTGAAAATATCAGAACATGGTTAAATCCATGATGCCATCTTGCTCCATATTCTTTGTTATAAAGTAAATTACTAAAGTGTAGTGAGTGGTTCCACAAGACTTGTTTTAAAAGCCAAATGGAAAAAGGTCGACAAATAACTGAAAGTTAGTCAGACAATAAGTAGAAGATTCTCTACATTTTTACAATCCTGGACAGCAGAGAATAACACTGTGGTTAAAGTAAGAGCCCTAGGAGCAAGACATGGGTTTGCATTCCATTTACTCATTGTGGGACCTCAGTTTCTTTTCCTGGAAAGTGAGGGTAATATCAGTGCCTATTTCATAGGTTTGTGGTGAGTATTATAGAGAATACTCCGAAACAAGTGCTAAACTCACATTCAGCTTTCCACAAATTTTATTATATGCTATAACAACTCTATTAGACATACAGAGCAACAAACATTATTTTCAAAGGAAATAAAAAGAAAATAATTAGTTCAATAGCACTATTCCATGTACTATAAATTATTAATTTTATCATTATAAATATTCAGACACATGGCCATCTTAAGGACAGCCCAAACCATCAGAAATGTGTTTTTCCTAAATGACGCTCAGTTTCAAGTGTTACTAAAATAACCTTCTTAAAGATTAAAAGTGTAGGTATTTTAAAAAATAAGTACCACTGTCCAGGGTTATCTCAAAGTGTATTCAGATACAAAGATCATTTTCAAATACTAATTACCCCCAAATATATTTATCCTACACCATTGCTTACATTCCTACTCATTAATGAATTTCAACGGGAGACCAATGAACACATGCTTTGCCCTCCCAGAATCCATTCCTTCCTCTCTTCTTATGAGCTTACAATTTCTACATGCTTTAAGAAAAATTGAATCCCCCATCTCATACATGAGACATGACTAAGATTATGCATTCCATTCTCTCCTCCACAACAATTACTTTAAGTGAATACACAATTCAAGCCAGAGCAATCAAAGTTAATGTCAAGATTTTGTAAAAAACGTCTAGACAGAAAAGCTCCCTAGCTCTTGGCTGTGTAGTGTATGTGTGGAGTCCACAAGGGAAAACAACTGAAGAATGAAGCTGAAACCCAAAGTAGGGTAGAGCCAGGACATAACAAAGAACCAAAGCCTGCACCCTAAAAGCATTATAACCCATTGCCATTTCTAATTATGTAAGCCAATTCTTTGTCTAAATAATTCCTATTAAGCTTTGCTAGTTGTTACAAAAAGTTTCTAAATAATACAAAAATGCATGGTAGGGGCTACAGGTCTTAACCAAGGAATAAAAAAAAAAAAAAACCCAGTGGCTAAAAAAATAAGATATTGAGTGAGTGGATGGATATTCCCTGGGGCTTTTGATCTTATTCCTTGCTACCAATAGGGTAGTTGTGAAGATCAAATGGAAAATTACATGTAAAGTATAAACAGTGCCTGGCACATAGCACACAATAGATACTTGATCCTCCTGTTTATACTTCACCCCTTGTCCTCTTGACGAGAACATGTAAAATAGCACTAGGGTTAAGAATTTCCAATAACCATAAGCAATATTTGCATGAGAGAAACTGAATATACCGAAATTGTTTTTAGCTTAAACAAAATATCTTTCTATTCAAAATCAATTAATAGTTAATTATAATTGGCACTAGTAGTTCAGCAGTTTCAAAACCTTTCTAACTTTTCTTGTAACCCAAAGTTCAAGGAACTTTGTTGAGCGCACGTCTTCTTCCCTCTCCGCGTACCTTCCGAGGCCTCTCCAGCTTCCTGAGTTACTGAAGATGGTAATGTTACCCTGTCCTTCAAAAATTCAATCATCCTAACACATCAGTAACTTCATGCACAACCTTAACATACTGCGCATCTTTAACAGGGCAAGATGAAGGTGTTGACTTCAATGCATTCATTCGTGTGACTACTGTCTGAGAGCCTACTGTGTGCAGGCCCTTATATTAAGCTCAATGGATACTATCAGAAGCAAAGAAACAAACAAAAAAAACCCAGTCTGTGTTTGCTGAGTTTTGAGTCCTAGTGAAAAAACAAGTAATAATCAAACATTCACACAGATATAAATTGCAATTGTGAAAAGTGCTGTAAAGAAGAGCACATAGTAGGATGAAAGCCCATAGGATGGAGACCCTTAGGGAGCTCCTGGGAGGCTTCCATGCATCTGAGGCTCAAGAAAAGAGCTGAGACAAGAGTGTGCTGCAGGTGGAGGGACCAACCTGTGTTGTGGCAATGAAAAACAGTGCATTGTGGCAATGAAAAGCAGTGCATCGTTCACAGTGAAACTTCTCACAACCACCAGTACAGCTGAACAGGAGACTGGAGACTGTGAGGAATTCACATTGTCCATATAGTCACACAGTAGAGTGGCACATGCGACTGATGCTAGATACATGCAAGCTACATTCTAAGTCAGAAACTGTGATTCATCAGCTTAAAATCTCTATCAGAGAGGTATAGTGTCTTTTAAGGCCTGTGTGAAATTCTTATTTAAAAAAACAAAAACAAAACCTACTTCAAACCCACTCATTTCAAATCTTTGTGGGTATAATCCAGAAATCTATATTTCTAACTGGTTCTCAAGGTGACTCTTATGCAGGCCATAGATAGAGAGCTAGCGATCAAAGCAACATTACTCTCTGAAAAGAATTATCCATTCCACCCTTAGAAAATAATTTAAGTCAGTCTTTACTTTCATGAAATGGAATATTAGCTCCGTGTAAAAATATGCAAATACTGTATTATAAATTTAACGCTTTCTCTAAAATACTAAAGCATAGGTTCCATACCATATAAGTAAAAATACAACTTTTCAAAAATACAATTTCATAAATACTGACTCAAATACTTGAGAAAGGAAGTAGACAAAAAGAAAATTTGTAAATATAAACTTCCATCTTTCATAAGAGTGTTAATAGCATATAGTGAAGAGAGATTCCGTCTGGAAATAGAGCAGCTCTCTGGTTTGCCATATCCTACATTTCTACATCTAGGATACTAACCATTGGATGTGATAATGAACATGAGATCAGAGAGAAAGAGACTTTTCTCCCATGAACTCCTTATATAGACCTTAAAAAATAGCCATCGCTTTGGATCAGATACCCATTATCAATTTGGACAGAGAGTGTCTGAATCACCATTATCTGAGAATGATTCATGAGTGCAGGTATTTCACTACCTGAGGATTTTAGTGAAACCATAAATATAAGAAAAGACAGAAGCTGGAATTCATAAAAGGCTTTGAGAAATATCTAGGATAGAAAATTACGGGCAATCTGAGGAAAAATGTAATTTACGGAATCTGACTCACCTGCTCTGTCTATTACCAGAAGGGCCTCTTTCTTTTTTAACAGCTATTTTGCATGTTGGACCCCTCCATTTAACAACAGAAAACACAATTGCTAACAGCCTGTTGAAACTCACTCATTGTGAAAGCTGTCTTCAATCTAAATATAAATAATTGAGCATACAGAGTTAACACTTAAAACAAAGTAGGATAATAGTAACCTTGTAAATATTCACAAAGCCATGATTTAACAAGAGAAAACTGAAGCTATTTCTACACTTAAAAAAGTAAAAAAATAAAAATAAAAATAAAAATTTTATAATATGCACACACACATATTTGTGTGTATTTCTGGCATATGATATCTGGGCTAATATAAAAATCTCCACTTTCTATCTTCCCTATTAAAATTCTCATGATAAAGGCAACTCTGCCATTTTAGAATAAATAACATTTTTCTCTTTTGGCTTTACTACCTTACATCAAGGATATGGCTATTTGATCAATTAATTTACAGAAAAACAAACAATACACTCCTCTAACATTTGTAAAGTTAATCATGCGTATTAAATCATTGAAAACTTTAAGAGCTTACTTTTCTTTCTGCAATTCTTTTTGAAACACATCTACCCTTTAACCTAAGTAAAACCTCTGGGGTCCCACCATTAATCAAAGACCACTAAAAGCCAGCATAAAGATGAAATTTATAACACATGACTGGCTACTGATTTCATGTGGAAATTAATATCTAATGATATAAAAGGCAAAAACTAATTTTTTGTCATTATTACTACTATATCCACCATTCATAGAATGTTTTCCATGTGTCAGGCCTGGTACATAATGTTTTACAAAAGAATACTGTATTTAATCCTAACAACAAGTCTGTTGGGTGTACTTATTATTATTATTCCCATTTTGTAGAAGAGGATATTGATACCCAAGATCAACCAGTTTCCAAGGGTCAAAGCTTAGATTTGAGCCCATGACCGTCTGATGTCAACATCCATGCTGTTCACATGTAAGTTATGTGATACTTTTTCCAAAACGGCCCAATCATTTCACTTAATATAGGACTCCCAATATCATAAGGTCATTTCAAGAATATACATTTGTGCTGCCTTTTGTGTACAAAGTTCACACTTGAGTGTCATTACGATTGGCTTGTTGGTTTGGGATTACTGGTTAGGTCTGCACTGACCAAGTGATTCCTGTAATCAAGAATATGCAGCAGCAGTAGCTGAAGGTTCAGGGTGTAATTCCGTGACCTTAAAAGAAGGGCTTTTTCATCTAAAATAAATTACTATCTTAGATAGGATTATTGGACCTTTTGGTGGTAAACTCTTACCCACTGAAATAATTTATCCACTACAATTCAAAAAAATTTGATATCAGATCAACGGAGGGAAGAGTTCAGAAAGTGTCTAAATTGAATATCTCTGCCCACTTAACAGAGTTCTCTAAAGGTAAAATAAAGCAGAGCTTCGTGAGAATCATTGCCATAATTTGGGTTGGCTCTGGCCATGGGTGGAGAACTGAGAAACACATACCCACCTCCCTACTATAGCAACAGGAGAGTTTTTGTCCTTATGTTTTGATACCTGCTAGAGTACAAATAGGCCCCAAAGAGAGTAACTTATACTTTATCAGGCATTTCCCTCTCCCTGTGGACAGGCTCATCAGAATCTTTCCTGGAAGAGGGTTTGTCTATGAAAGGGAAAGTGAAAGAAAGGTGAGAACCTCAGCATCTGGCAGAGTTAGTTAAGAGCTAGGAGAAATGGGAGCTGCTGAAGGGTGAGGGGTGTCAGTGGAGAGGTGGAGAGCATCAGCAATAGGTGCTCCCTACATGCCAATCTGGCCGAGGCCAGCTAGTGTGGAAGGTCATGCTTGCTCTGGGGGAAGAGTTAGGGACTAAGCATTCCTGAATGCTTCAGGGGGGCTTGACTGAGAGATCCTGCACTGTCTCAGACTTGTTCTCTTAAACATCTGACAACTGCCCATGAGACTGACTGTAGACACCCAAGCACTCTGAAGCCAGCACACGAATCCCTGAGAAAAGGGTAAAATTGCTAAGGCAGTAAACATAATTTGAGACCTTCTAAATCTTCCATCCTTGCAGACACTACTTGTGTAGCATGAATTGATGGGCATTCTTGAGGCTTCAGGGGGTTAAACCCAGCTTCCCCCCAACCCTCGCTGCAACCCCCACTCAGGCACCGAGTCTTTAGTCCAGTTCTTTCTTACTGACAACTTGACTGTTATATTGTCATTGGAAGAGGTGCTTTAAACAATAGTTGACTTAAATAATCAGTATATTCTTGTCAGAGTTGTTTTGCAACCTCTCCACAAAAAAGTCAGAAAATAATTCCAGTCACCTTACATCATGTCATTTCACCAGGTATCTTTACTGAAAACTGGGGATGGAAGGAGATCAGAAGGGAGAGATAAAATACCTTTTGCATATTTTAACCGCAGTATATTCTTGTCAGAGTTGTTTTGCAACCTCTCCACAAAAAAGTCAGAAAATAATTCCAATCACCTTACATCATGTCATTTCACCAGGTATCTTTACTGAAAATTGGGGATGGAAGGAGATCAGAAGGGAGAGATAAAATACCTTTTGCATATTTTAACCATAATCCATCACTTTATTTCCTCACTGAATAGTGTGTAACATCATTTCATTATAGTAAATCGTCTATGGGATAAGATTCCAAAATGAAACAATTCCTTGGAAACTAAAACAATATGCACAGCTCCCTGTCCCAATTCACATTAACAGCCCAACTAATCCAGGCACACGTAGTATTCTCCAGCGATAAAGTTGTTTTTGTTTTGTTGGGTTTTTGAAAGTAAATTGTTCAAAACTGCTTTGGACTTGGCTCTCTAACAGTCTCCAGAACCAACTCTTTAGACATGGAAAGCTGCAATCACAGCTTCTACTGTGGCAAAGGAAAGAGAGGGATGAGATTACATAAAGGGTAAGAAGAGCTCAATATTAAATGGTGGGGAAAGCTGTAGGAGTTGAACTCAGACTGGTTAATCTCAGTTGTTGCTTTGCATCTAGGTGGAGGCATGTTTGATCACTGTACTGTACATATCTGATGCCCAGTTGATCACAAAATACAAGGATACAGAATGACAGGGAATGTATCTGCTAACTGTATAAATGTATTATAAATTAAGCCTACCTATTTTATTTTAAATATGTCTGATATGATAAATAAATCCTTGTGTTTTATCTTCTGCCTAAGAATTTACCAAAAAAATATGATTAACTTTAGTAGTGGCAACCATATTAATATTTTAAAAAATCTGTAAAACAGTTCATACCTCCTTAGTAGTGGCAACCATATTAATATTTTAAAAAATCTGTAAAACAGTTCGTACCTCCTGCTGCTCCTCGTTAAATGACTCCTAGCTAAAAAAAAAAAAAAAAGAAAAGTGAGAAGAGAACAGAAAAAAGGATAATGTAAAGTTCAGCCACCAAAAATGGCTTCATTAAGATCCTTAATGAAGCACATGGGAGCCATTTATTGACTTCTCAACTATTAAGATGGAACATTATTACTGCTTTAATAGTATTTCCATTTTCATTTAGGAAATAACTAATCAAGGGATCAATGTACCAAAGACTTTATTTTCTTTCCCTTGGGTCACTACAAGTACATTTTTTAAAATGCGTAAAAACGGAAGAGCAATTCCCCCTGGCACCATATAGCATGAGCAATTTAAAGAAATAACGAGAAGGCTAAAGGTCAACAGCGACTGATCTGAGCACTGTGATAAAACAAGTGAAACTCAGTGAATGGGGAGTCTCCTTTTCTTGGAGAGAGAAGGGATCCCTTCCATGGCAGGGAAGCTTCCCCTCCAAGGTATGCAAAGTGCCTCCACCCTGACCTGCTGTCAACCCAGGAAACATTTCTATTTCTCAGACTCACTTAGAATGCAAACCACTGTTTTCCTGGTAGTTCTCACAGCTCTGCTTCCTTTGAGGTACAGATGTGTAGCCACAGAACCCAATCAGATAACACCTATTTACATATTTATAAACTCTCCTGTAAAATCTCCTATCAATTGTTGCTGCTATATATAGGCCTTTCAAAGTATCTTGTGGGCCCGTCGCTCTACTGCACCGCTCCCTTCAGGAATCCTGATATATCGCATAATGTGATTTCAATGTAAATGGGGCCCATCACACAATCACGCCACTTCACAAACTCTTTTCTGTTGGGGTAGCTTAAATCTAAATACAGTCAAGCAGCTTGCTGCACTGGAGCAAGATTTCTTCCACATTAAAAAAAAAATTTTTTTTGAAAAAAAAAAAAAAATCCAAAACCCCAACACAACAATGCCAGGGGAAAAAAAAAAAATCTGAACGTTTTGTGCAGAAAGATGGGCCGTCTCCAAATCCTTGTGCCCTATCAGACAAATTAAAGTAAATCAAGCATGAAATGAAGCCGAAGAGCCCTGAGATAAGGCTCCTTTAAGTCGTTTACAGATTAGGATAGAAGAGGTGCATCTGGTCTCTGGCAGTGAAGGAGGCCAGTTTTTCAGCTCACAATAGCGGCCTGTGTATAGGATTACCTTACCTTGTCACTAACAAGGGAGGAGGCGCCTGCAAGATGTCTCTAACGAACTTCCTAATGTCCCTGGTTAAGATCTCTTATTAAAGTATTAATTGGTACAATGAGCAAAATACATTTGGATAAAACAAAATAACCACACACACCCCCCACCCCACCCCCGCCTAAAAAAATATCCCACAGACTGATTTATGAACTGGTCAGAAGCTGATAAACTGGGGAGGTTGGAGGCGGGGGTCTGCTACCAACAGATGAACCTCTTCTCTTATCACAGTCAGGATTCTGCTGCTAGAGACAGAAGCTGATAGTTTCCAACAGGAATCAGCGATGAGGCCAGGAAACTGTGTTACTAGTTGGACTGGTGCTCTAGAGGCTGCCCAAAGGACCTTTCTTGTTATCAGATGGGATTTTGCTGCTATAAATGGTGAGGTATTCTCCAAGAGTAACTGGTCACTCTCTCAAAATGCTAGGTGATTAATGGTTAAACTATAAATGATATGGGGGTGTAAGATTTTCTTGGAAGCATCTGGAATTCTGCAGCTTCTCAGTAAAGACCTTTTCGTTCCTTGGCACTCTTAGCAGCCTGGAAACTTCCCCCTTCTTTCCTTCCTTGACAAACAACTTTTTCTTCTCCAATAAATTTTATTTATACTTTGTTTCTATCTAAGAAAATCCTTAATTTTCCACCACTACAAAGAAACTGCCATCAGCCTAACCTACTCATCAGTTTCAATTACTATCAAGAATCTACTCTAACCTAGTTTTGTGATTAGATAGATAGGCTGGTGGTGATAGGGAGGAATGGGCGGGTTATTCCTTTCTCTTCTCAATATGTAGTTAACTCATTTCTCAGGACCAAACAAGAAAGCCAGGTTGTCGGTTGGGCCATTTTTGTTCACGGCCTTCAAACCACTTGAGAGTAAAGCAGAGTGCAATTCTTTCTGGGTAATCAGTACGACTCTCTATACCAATAGGAGCTATTTTATTGTGTCTAATGGTACATATGACATCTGTATTGCCCTTCATAGATTACAACTTGTCACTTACATTTTCACATTTGAACTTCACATGCAACACTTTGAGATGGGAAATAGTACCACAAAGTTATGACAAATAAATTGAGTTTTAACTGTATTAAATAACTTGCCCAAAATCACCACATTGGTTAAATGTACAGTCTGGACTTGTAACCAAATCCCATGTTTCTCCCCAATGTGTAGATTATCTCACTAATTTCCTTATCTTTGGATAAAAGCACTCATGAGAAAGTTCTCAGGTTTTTGGATGACAGACACAGGCATTCCCCCCAACCTGAGTTCTCTAGCAGTCCGTGATTTGTGTGGTCTGCCGCATTTCAGAGACACGTGACACATCTTAAGATATGGATACGAATGCATGTAGATACGTTTTCCCCTTTGATAACTCTATTCAGAATCTTTAGATTAAAAATTATAAAATCATATTATTAATAACTTTAAACTTGGCCTTGGTTTGACATTCATGGATCCTCTGTTTGCTCTAGCTTTTCAAAATTACCTGTTGTTATGCCTCTTCAAGGGATCTACATTATAAAATCATATTATTAATAACTTTAAACTTGGCCTTGGTTTGACATTCATGGATCCTCCGTTTGCTCTAGCTTTTCAAAATTACCTGTTGTTATGCCTCTTCAAGGGATCTACTTCAACCTTGCTAATGTACTTGTTCCTATTTTATTTAATTTCTATGTTTAAATATTTATGCAAGAGTTAGTGAATAAATCTTTTACAGATAACATTTCTGATAAGTAATAAAATACAACTCATGCAATGTTATTTAATAATATTTCTCTAGCGAGTTTCCATTCTGACAGTGAAAAACAGAACAAAATATTCCGAAATGAAGGCATCTTTGAGAGAGGCTCAGGAACTGTAAAGTAAAAGTTTAAAATGTAGTTTTTTAAATATTATATTTAGGGGGGTTTTTTTAATCAAAAATCTGAATGAGAAGATTCTACCTCCTAATGGTGAAAATTTGGAAGGAAATATTGTAAAACACTTGGAAAATAAATCCTAATAGTAATCTCTGTGGGTATGAATATAGATGAAAACCTGATGAAATTCACATGTTCAAAACATTTATGAATACGTCTGTAATTATTTTCAGTGGAGTAGGTTGAGGATAATCCTTCTCTCAGCACAGAATTGATATATTTACAAATCTGTGACCAAATGATGATATCTAACAAGTGCTCACTGCTTGCTGCTCCAAAATAATAAACTATCTTAAATTATGCCAAAAAAGATAAGAGACATGCTTTATTTCCCCATTTATTAATACTGTGAGGAGATGACATTTATTCATGATATTTACAGTGCTTCTTTACACTTGACTTTGGGGAAGGCACTTTTTTTTTCTTCTTCATTGTGCATGATTTGGAAACAGATTTACTCCTGCTTTAAAAAAATATCATTCTATTAAAAAGTTACAAGATGTTATTCTTCCATAAAATATTTCTGTCAAAGACAGACTGAAATATTCTTCATACATTTTATGTCATATTTTATCATTATTGAAATTTGAAACTTTAAAATTTCTTTATACAATAGGCATAAAATATATTGATGGTATGACATTTTATTGCTTTTTCTGTATAAATTGCTATATATATATCTCATTGATCACCACTGGTTAATCATTAGTTTAGCCATTATCAATTTTCTTAAAGGAATAGTAATAATATTTGAGATGTAGCAGAATACTTCAATCTTTCTTACTTACGTGGTTTTTAATGAGGCAATAGAGTATTTAACTAATTCTAAAAATAGCAAAAGACAAATATTATGCTTTAATTTTACTGACTTCATTAGAATGTATTCAGGGAAAAAAGTATGTCTTAATATGCATTTGCTGGTTTGGGAGCTATTTTCCTCCATAAGTTAAAGATCTTTTAAGACAAACATTATTTCATATTTTGATCTATGTGGTGAATGAAGGGAGAAATAAACTAAATTACTGATACATTCCAGTATGTGCTGTGTGTGTATTTCTCTAAACCCAGATCAATCTGACTACAAGCGGTGGTTCTTAAACTTTCTGTTGCTGGTATTTTCTACAATAACAAAGTGCTGCTGTTAGTACTACTACTACTGCTACTACTAACCATTTTTAGAGGAACTACTGTGTGTGCACTTTGATTGAGGGAGATTTGATTTTTTTTCAGTATATTGCATCCTTTAATTCTCACAGCAGTCAATCTTGCATAACATATACAGTTACTTTCATTTCACAGCTGAAAAATCTGAGGCTCAGAAAACTTAAGTAATGGTCAAGAGTCAGGATTCACACCCAAGTCTGTGTAATTCCAAACTCATGCACTTTCCTGTGTGCCTTGTTGTCTACGACCCCTTCTCACACACAAATTAGACTGACATTTTGTATATGGTCCAATATGTTTATTTCATAACAATAATTGGTAATCATTTATTATCACTAGTATTTTTTTCCTTTTTGAAATTTTCATTATAAGTTATCTAATTCACCATAAAAAACACTACTTCCATACTAATTTATGGGAAATACAATTAGATGTTATAAACTTATCCTTTCCTAATTTTTCTCTTCCTTAGGAACCCAAGTAAATTTAATAAGGATTAAGACTCTACAAGGTGTATTAACATAGCAGTAGAAAGTTCTATTTCTAACTATAAATCATTATAATATGGTGTTAGAGCCAAGTTGACATATACCAGCTCCTGTACTAAGTCCATACATTGATCCTAAAGTTATCACTAACTTTGAATTGTCACAACATCCCTTATCTCTGCATATTATTTCAACATCTGTTGAAGCTGCAATGTTTTTAACTCAGTCAAGGAACAGAAAATATGACACACACAGAAGCCAAACTAAAAAGCACGATGGCCCTGTTTTGGTTAATGACTTCCAATTTAAGAAGGCTCTTGAAGTTCTGATGCCATCGCTTCTGTGATTTCTCTTTGAAGAGTTTGTTAAATTTAGGAAGCATAATTTTTCTACACATCACTAGGAAGTTCCAAATTCTGTGAAGGAAATGGAGCCAAAGTTTGTCATTCCTGTTAATCGTGATGGCGGCATTTGTCTATCTTAAAACCTCTTTCACTTCTCTGTTCTTGCTGTTGCTTATCAATTCTCAGTCAACCATATTCACTGAGCAATCTTGTGTTCCCCTAGACTAAATAAAGACAAGATGATAATATCCTCTTCTGTCTTCCTGTATGCAATTAAGAGGGATGAAATGGGCAGTGCTCTTGGCAGGAACTCTCAGGGAGTTGAGGAAGAAAAATGTTTTAAGAACCACTCCCTTGGATTTAATCCTAGGGGAGTTATCTCTAAGAAAGCTCCGCTTGTTACTTCTTGAGAATCCACAGAATACAAACGTTTTGAAAATAAGGGCTGTTCCAACCAACTCTCTCTGCAGGGGAATGTTATTCATGAAATTACAAGGTCCAAATGGTGCCACAAAACAGGATGAATGCCCAGCAGAGACTGCAGTGGTTAATAAGCCTCAAAGTTCATCCACTGTGAACCAAGGAATCAAGTTCATCACTCAGTCACTTCAAATTGTTTTCTAGGTCATTATTAATGTAGATTCTAATAAAAACATGTTTCTCCCTCTACCATGTACATATTTTACTCAAATAGTTTTAAATGAGGCATTATAAACTGTACATAAATTATAAAATGTACATAAATTTCTTAAAGGGTGCTTGTCACTATTCAGTGGAACCGTGTACTAATAAATATTAGTTTTTATTATTTCCATGCTTCAAATAAATTTGAGCATGTTAAGCCTTCATGGCACACTCCTGTTAATTCATTAATAATATTATCACATGACCCTGCTCGCAAATATCCAAGTATGGCTCACTGATATTTTGGATCCTGTTCCCAATGTGTGGAGCCAAGCCAGCCTTTTTCCTATCTTTTATCTGCCTCATTCCCATGGCCTTTATCTTGTTTTCTTCCATTGACTATTTTCCTAAAATGTCAAAATTGTTTGGAAATTTCTTCTTATCTACAAAGTTACCAATTTTATTATTGCTCACCATCATATCATCTGTAAACTAAATGTTCTCAAATCTATGATCTAGGTCAGGATAAAAGTGCTCCATTCAGTTACTTCTGGGTCATTACATATCAACATTCCTTCCTGCTTAATAAAAAAGTCCTCTTCTAGTTTTTCCCTTTGATTGTGATTTCTATAGAATTTAAGAAAATAATTTATTCCCAGGGAGCCTATAAGAGACCAACAGTTACCTGACACCACTTACACACCTTTGAACAACAGTTATGACTGCATAATAAACAGTAAAATTAATAGCTTTGTTTGCCTGTTATTCATTCCTGGACTGACATCTTTAGATATGCTCATAAAGTACAAGATACTGCTAATATTTCCCTGACATTGGGCTCTCTCTTTTTGGTATAAAAGGGATTTGGCTTATCAACATGCCTCTACGCAAGTCCAATTCCATCTTCGTCAAATGAGACATAACTGGTCTTAATGATACCAACCTTCTCCTATGCCAATGGATAGGAACCCTACGGATGATGCCTTGTAGCTGATAATCAACTGTGGAGTATGAATTCACAGACAACTGTGTACTCATCTAACCAAAGTATGGTTCAGACCATATCTCATTGCCTGTTGATGAGAATGTCATGTGGAGAGGAATCAAAAGCGTTACTGAAGTCCAGTTAGATTACATCTATTACTTTGCCCTTATCTACATGGCCTGTCACTCTATCATAGAAGGAAATTAAATTGGCCTGGCACAATTTGCTGTTCACAAAACCATGTTGGTTGCTACACACTAACTTTTGCTCTTCTAGATGATTGCAAATTGATTGTTTGATGATTTGCTCTAGTATCTAGCTTGGTATCAAAGTTAAGCTGACTGGCCTATAATTACCAGGATCATCTTTTTCTCCTTCTTCTGCTTCTTCTTTTCTTCTTTAGGGATAGTCACTACTTTTCCCATAAATGGTGACTTTTTCCCTGCCCTCCTTATGTTCTCCTATATATTAATTAGTAACTCTTTAGTTTCAGCCTTCAATATCTTTAGCATATATATCTTCGATTTATACATTTTGATTTCTTCAATTTTTAAATTCATATTCTAACCTCATTTGCCATGCTTTCAAAATGGGTATAATTAACTCTATTGGATTATAAATTGAATCTTTCTTCAATAATTCGAGTACTAAAAGAAGGCTTGTCCTTGAAAGGATTCTTTAAGTCAGAACATCATTCTTCCTTAATAGATCACTCACTTTCTTTTGGAGAGCCATCTTACTTTAAAGTTCAACATATGTGTGCACTTTTATTGTCAATATCTATTTTTACTTAAATCTTCATTTCATGTTATTCTTTACAAATCTTAATGTAGGTAAAATGCATATTTATTTTATACGCAGTAAACTTTGATGTATAATTGCATAAATTGTTATTAACCAGAAAGCAAGTAAAGAATATATATTAGTGTTCTTTTTCATTAAAACACCGTGTTCTTAATTTTACCTGTTTAACATATGTTTGAAAATTTCAAAAAGATAACCAAAAAGACACTTCATATTTTATTCTTATTAACTATACAGGGGTAAACTGAAAGAAGTCAATTAAGAAATTTATTGCTAATTAAGTGATTATAGAAAAAAGAAGATGATGGTTAGAATTAAAGTTAAGAAATAGTAAATATAAAGTATAATACATAAAAACAGCAATATGATGATTCTTTCCTGTAAAGGAAACATTGAAAGTCAGTAAAACAAAGTCCAGATTAGTATCAATCCATGTGAAATCAAATGCAGAGGACACTTGGTTCATTCTCACTGTAGAGTAAAACCACAGTTTATACCCCCTAAAATAAGACAACATTACATTTAAAACAATGGCAGTTAGAAGAGTTAAAGCAATCAAAGGTGTTTCGTAACAATGAAACTGTGCAGCTGCAACCTCACATCCAAAAGGTCTCAGAAAATAAGCAAAAACTTCAGAAATGTCTACAGGTAGACTCTGACATACTTCACACTTCAGGGAGATAAGAAAGATGGGATTTATATATGATTACTAATATTTAGTTATACGAATAAAATTTTAGTACAATATAATATTAAGTGGATCAATTTCTTTAAAACTTGTCCCAAGATCATGTATCTTTTTACCCACCTTTTTCAGAAAACAGTATTTAGATTATATAAACATTTGATAAAACTTAATAAAAGATTTTTTTTACAAAGGTTATATAAACCATCTTACTGCTGAAAATTTACAGTTTAATTATCAGTGCTTGGAGAAAAGTAAATTCATGTTGTTTCAGCTCCATGTCCCAAATATTGTCCTTACCAGAACACCTTTCAAAATAGGAAAACTCTAAAGGTTGGGCACTACAGATTGAAACTGTTATAGTAACAGTAAATACCACGATTGTCTTTACGAGTCTAGACTTGATAATTTGTATCAATGAATAACTTTCTCTTAAATTTCTGTTAGTTTTTTTTTCATGAAATCATTTTAGAAGTAAACAAATGCTTAACAAATTTTGATCAACTTTTTAAAGATTTTTTTTTTCAATTTCATCAGCCTTTATAGTCTTTTCAAAGTACTAGCTGCCTATATGTTAACCTTAGTTTTTGTTTGTATCAAGATTCTCTAAATTACAATTCCAAGGAATATTTGAACTAAAGAAAATGTAGCAAATATTATTTTATTGATGCAAACACTTCTGTGGGATTTTGTAAGACAGTAATAATTTTTAAAAACCTATATAGCTTTATGTTTAGAAAGAATGTTTTTGCTTATACTATTTTCTTCAATACTATAAAATTAACTTTGTATTTTTCTTAAAGCCTAAAGTTCTATCTCTTTCTTTTTATTATATTCAGGAAAAAAATCTCAGAATAGTCATTTACTTCCAATAGCTGTCAAAATTCTTCAGCCATCAGAAATGTTATTTTCTTGGAAAACATTATAAGTTATATAAGTTATATACAGTGTGGATACAGGCCAGAAATGACACCTCATTTGGTTGTAAATATAAAAATGCCATGCACTCACATTATTTAGAGTAATTTCTAAAGTGTTTGGTTTACGCTGACATTCAACCAATCTGTGTTTATTCTCAAATTTGAGCAGGATACCTCCCTATCTTGTGTTTAAAAAAAAAGTACTCTATCAATAATTTCTAAAGTCATAGGCTTCTCATACTGATAATTAGAATGCATTCAGCAGGCTAAAAAATACACTATTAGGTTCATAAATGGTGATAAAGGGAGAAAAATCACTAAATTATCACACTTATAAACACATAGTACAAAAAAGGTTTGAATATTTAGCCAATATTGTATAGCAAACAGCTTATGAAAATTAAAATTTGGAGTGGAAGGGTGTCAGACAAATCATTAAATGTATTCTTCTCTGCAATAGAGGAGACAATAGCCATTTCACCAAAATGCAAAACAGAACATATCTAACATTATTTGTTGCCTTGGAATTGCAAATGAATACATTTTTTGCCCAACTTATAAAATTTCCATCTAAGAATTGCTTCATGATCACTCTGAAGAAGGTTGACTTTAATCCTATAATTGCAAACTTTACACTTCTAATCAACCCTGCTCCAAATTTCCTCCAACCTCTACCTCTTCCCTTACAAAAAGCTCCTTCTTTCTGCTTCCAAAGCTGCCATTTGTGAAAACTCCTGGGTCCAATCAGTTTTGGCTGGAAATATGGCAGTTGATACAGGGAAGGAAGGGGTGAGAAAAATGAATGTTTCAGAATAAAGTTTAAACATTTAGAGTATCTCTAGGATACGAAAGTGAGAAAGAATAAAACGTTGTGAAAAGTAAGGAGAGCTTGGGAATCTGATCATGTATGGAATTTGCTCTCCTTCCACTCACACCTTAGAATCTCCTCCCTCAGCATCAGATGTATTTTACTCTGATCTATTACACTCACTGCCTGAAATTCCACCAACTTGGATTTCTTTTTGGATTACAAGTATTCTCTTTATAAAAGTAGATGAAGTCTTGGAGTGTGACTATCGGTTATTTCACCTTTTCCCTTGTTTCTTCTTAGAATCTAGCACGGATTCCTTACACTAAAGTCACATTCTCTGAATTGTGGTAGAAAAGACAGTAGGTGGCATCTGTGCAGGAGGCAGGTTTCTGGGCAGGAGCGGGGAAGGGCTAAGGGCCTACATCAGCAGAGAGAGAAGGGAAGAACAGAAGAGGATACAGAGCATGCCAAAGCAAACTCTGCCTATTTTAAATTTTCCTGGAGTTAGCTATGTGCTCAGAAATTAGGAGAAATTTCTTTTCTTACACTTTATATTCCACGCTTCTAATCTTAGTGTTGACCGCATGGCCCAGTGCATGCAAGTATCAGAAATTACATTGTACTATCATTATTGTAATTCAGCTACTCTCCCTATGAGTTAATTAGATGTTAGTGGGCTGGCCTCAAAGGCTTCCCATCACTTGCAGATCAAGCCTAAATTTGTATGCAGAGCCCTTCCAGCACGTGTTCATTCCCCTACCCACCTCTCCAGCTTCTTCACCCATCCTTCCACCCAAACTCCACCAGGACTGAACTGTTCATGGACTTCTAAACATACTGTGCTTTCTCGGAGCATCCTGCCTTTGCAATGCTATTTGCTCCACGTATCCCTCCTGCTGCTAATTCTTACTTCTTTTTTCCAGGGATTTAACTGAGCTAAGAGCAAATGCTTGGGATACAAAAATAAAAAGGGCTTAGAGATCAAGATAAAAAGAAGACAGCTATGCAAATAGGCCACAAAATACTCGAAATACTAATTGCTAAAATGGAAATTGTACAAAGCGTTGGGCATACGCTGTTCCTAATTCTCCAGAAAATCTTTTCTGCCTTTCTTAGAAGAAATAGGCACCCCTGGCACCGCACTGGCCACATTGTAGGTGGTCAATAAACACATGTCTAATGAAGAAATTAATAAAAAGAGAATTAGTAGAAATTTTACTGAAAACTCTCTTTAAATATAGCCAACTTTGTTATCACAGACTATTCTTATGATAAAGATTACATATACGAGGGTACTTCAACAAGTTCATGAAGGATTTGTATTATCTTTCAATTTTATTTTTCCATGAACTTGTTGAAGTATCCCTGTAAATATCATGTTTCAATATACAGGTAGATATAAAGAACACTTCAAATTATTATTCTCTTATTTATCAAATTTACCTTCAAATTGAAAGTGCCATCGTTATTCTTAGTATTCCAACATATAATAGTAAAATGGAGACTCAAAATTTTCACTCGATTTTCTAACCATGGACCTGATCCAGCAAAGCACTTCTCAATGACTGCTCTACCTACCACTAAGCTTCTGCCTTTATACTCTTCTCCCTTCCTTCACTCAAGCTGCCTAAAAGAGATACAAAGTGTTGTGTAAGTATGAAGTAAAGAGAGTAGTTCTTGAAACGTGTTTATTTTTTTCAATGTGAACAAAGTATGGAAAGGAAGAGGCCCAATTTAACCCTTGATCTGCCTTAAAAAATACTGGCAAAGCGTTTCAATTTTTTTCAGTACCATATGTCTGAAACAATAGCTAGATGATACTAAATTCTTATTATCAAACCCTTTGTTTAATTATCTTATTTTTACTAAAAAAAAAAAAAAATCTGTCAGCTAACTGCTGACATCATACCTTAGTGTATATTATTACTCAGGATTAGATTTGAAAGTGGGATCACCTTAATTACAATGCTTGGGCAGCAGATATCAACTTTGTCAAGGGATCAAGTTCAACATCACCAGAAACAGGACATGTGAACACTGTGTGCTACCAGGCACAATGTGCTGAGAAAGGTGCAACAGCATTTTTGTGGTATTTTTGCCCCAAATGCATAACTTCAATCTAATCATGAGAAAACATTAGACAAATGCAAATTTAGAGACACTCTACAAGGTAACTAAGGACTACTCTACAAAAGTGTCATGAAAAACCAGGAAAGACTGAGGAACTGTGACAGACTGGGGTTAGGAGATGTAAAACCTAAATGCAAGGTGGAATTGTGCAGATGGTAACGTTAGAGGAAACTGGATAAAGCCCATATGGTAATTCTCTGTACTATTTTTGCTACTTTTCTGTAAACCCCAAATTATTGCAAAACAAAAAGTTAAACAAATATAATGGTGTGATCCAAACAGATGGGCTATGACTAATAAGTTTAGCAGATAATTGGCGGCAAGTTTTTCAAGAGTGAGAACAACTTTAAGTTAAAAACCCTATGCATGGCAGAGTCAATAACCATTTCCTCTTTTTCCTCAGCTACAAAACCATGAAATGTTAACTGAAAACATGGCACCCACAATAAAAAAAAAAACCCACCTATTTTGCAGCTGGTGTGGCCTACAGGATGAGTGGAAGTGGATATGTCTTTAAAAGAAAAAAATAAATAAAATGAATTCCTGCATATGGATATTTATAATCCAGAAACAAACTAATTCCTACTAACAAAAGAAAATATTTAAAAATTTAAAAACATAGCCAATAAATTGGTGGAAAATTCACAAAGATATAGCAATCTGCACTTTCCAGTGAATTCACTCTTTTGTCCACTGAACAAATGTTTACTGAGCCAGGCACTATACTGTCTGCTGATGACATATAGATTAATAAGATGTAATTACTGCCCTCAAGGAGATTAAGACGTAGGGAAGGAGAGGTGCACACACACAGATGGCTAAAACGTAAACAAGATGTTCAAGGCTCGGTAAATACAAGACTGGTGGGGATCTAGCGATGGCTGAAGGCACGTCAGGAGTCGGCCAACCACAGCCCTTCAGCCAAATCTGAATCACCACCTCTTTTTGTACAGCCATGAGCTAAGAATGGTTTTTACATAGTTTTTTTTTTAAAGTAAAAGAAGTATAATATTTTATGATGTGGATATTTATATGAAGCTCATATTTCTGGTGCATAAAGTTTTGAATTTCACCAATAAAAATGATGTGAGCATTTGTCTTTTTCTCCTGTTATATAAGTCCCTACATAATATCCTTTATTTTGCCTCTTGCCCACAAATCCTAAAATATTTACTATATGGACCTGAACAAAAAAAGTTAGCCAACTCTTGGCCTAAGCCAGTGGTTCTCAAATTTTGGTGTACATCAGGATTCCCAGAAGGGCTTGCTAAAACACAGATTGGTTGGTTCTACACTGAGAGTTTTTGATTCAGTTAGTCTGGGGTGGTCCCTGAGAATTTTCTAACAAGTGCTCAGATAATGCTGTTGCTGCTGGTCCAGTGACCACATTTTGAGAACCATTGACCTAGATATTTTCTTCAAAAGGCAATGTGAAAGGCCAAAGGTACAGGAGTGAGAGGAGATTCTAGACAGAGGTATGGAAAGGCCAGGAAGTAAGGGACATGGCGTAGTTCCACATGGTAAATTCAAAGGGAGAAATGAGAATGGCCCTTATGAAGGCAAAAGCACTTCATAAGAAACAGATTCAAGGGAAGAGAGAGACAACTGCTGAATCGGATATGAGAGTAGGAGGAGATAAGTCCAGGATGGCACTGGAGTTTTTAGCTTGGAGAATGGACAGACGGTGATGATTTTAACTGGAAAGTGTGATGCAGAAGGAGTCGTTGGTTTGGAAGGAAAGACACAAAAATCAGTTTCAGGTATGCTGAGTTGGAGATGATTGGAAGTTATTATTATTATTACTATTTGGTGGCAGCTTAGAAGTAGGATCTGGGCTAAAGTTATTTATTGGGAAGTCACTGTCCTAGTGACACCCTAAATATGGGTGAGATCACCAGAAAACATGTGTAGGGTGAGTGGAAGCCGAGGCCGAGAAGAAAATTTTAGGGACCACCAACATTAAGGAGGCCTCGTGTGAATGGGAAAGAGAACAACCAGAACAGAAGGAAGATCGTTTCAAGAAGAACAGGGCTGTTTTGGAGGTCAGATAAGTTAAGAAGGAAGTGGCCCTGGGATTTAGCAGGCAAGATAACTCATAAAATTGAGAAGTTTGTTACTATGGCATGAGGGTAAATTGGAGAAAATAGGAGTAGAGAGAAAAATAGGTAAATAGTTTCTAAAAGGGTAGTTGTAAAGGGAGAAGAGGGACAGAAGACTCTAGTCAGAGGTAACAAAAGATATAAAGCAGTAGACAGCTTAACTGCTTGTCTGTCTATTGATAGATCCAGCTAGCTATGGGACATATATTGTTAAGGGCTGGCGATAAAAGGTGATGGCTTAGAATACCACCGTAGGGCCAGAGTGGCTAAAGCTCCCAAGTGGAACTGAGGCCAAGGGGGTAGAATCTGATAAGCACAGCCCACAATCTGTGTCTGTCATGACCTTAGCATGATGTCATCAGTTGACATCATAGGCGGAGAAAAAGAAGTACTTCTCTTACTGCTTGCAGTGTGTGTTGTGTGGTATGAGGTAAAAATATCGTCCAAATCTCAAGGCATAAAGTGAGAAAGAAAGGAGACTTCATCATCTTCTTTCAGGGTTTAAGGTGGAAATAACTGTCACTTTTAAGTACCTCTTTTCCAGAAAGATTTTGGTGCTTTCCATATTCTGCTGCTAGAATTTCTAGTACAAAACAGCACCTCCAAGAGTCACTTTTCTTTGTATACAAGGCAAGTGTTAAGTTGAATTTGGGGATGCTGAGAAGCAGAAGCTCAGAATCTCACATAAGGCCAAACTACTAACTGAAGTCTTAGGATTAACCTATATTCTATAAGAACTAACTTCTAATTTGCAAAGGAAGTTATCAAGAGAAAATAATTAGATTTACCAAAGCAAGATATATTTAAGCACATTTAACTTCTACCACGTTACTTCTTTATAAATGCTGTTTCCAAAAAGGGGCAATGATCACAGTCTCAAGAAAACTGAGTCAATTAAAAAATACACAAAAAATCCATGAGCATCTCCAATTTTTGCAAATGTAGGGCAGTATTTACTATATATTTGTACATTATATTTTACTTTGCAGTACCATAAATATAGGTTACATTTTGAAAATATAACATCTATAAAAACTTTCATTTATATCTATTTACATTAATTTCAGAAGTTTTTAATCTAATTAAAATCATTACTAATCAGTATCATTTAACGAGAGCTTATCAAATGCTAGAAATTTTATATGTACTATCATATTTACTACTCAACAACTCTATTAAATGCATACAATTACTGCCTGAACTAAATAAAGCTGTAAGCAAATAATAAAATCTCACAATATTTTTTTACTCTGATGATACTGAAATATTTCTTACCTTTGTTGTACTTGACAGAAACTTCATTGACCTTCATATGTAGGGCCATTTTTCTCTCATAAGTCATTTTCCAAAAAGCAATATATATTATTTTTTTCATTAAGAAGTCAAACAAATGCATAAGCATTTTGTATAAAACAGTATTTTTCCAGGTTTCCATATTTTAGAAAGTTCAATCCTATTTTTCTCAGCAATAAAGATAATCTGGGATTTTGGCAGCAATTACCTTTAGTGGAGTTTCCGTACAAAGTGTCACAAATCTTTAAGGCTGGAGAAACACATATGTACTTGGCATACAGATAATTAGCATGTGGAATTCCTATATTTTTTAAAAAGCACAAACAATGGATTCATTTGTGGTGACTCATGTTTTAAGATTAATTATAATTACTGTGTAATGTGGTGCTTACAAGTACACAGCAAAATAGCAAACATATTTGATTTTCTTTGTTTCAACACCATTTGTTAAATTGATTTATCCCTTCCATAATGATTATTGTTGGTGTTTGTAGGCTTTGAAAGACTGCAGCTACTATAATAATTACTTACAATGGAGGATTGAGAGTCTAAAATAAAATTTGAAGGACATTTACATTTGAGCTTGGAATACAGAAAATGTGATGGCTGATGTTGTAGTTCCAACAGATATTTTATTTTAATTAAAATTAAAGGATCTAAGTTCCATACATTTAAACATTATGCATCATGATACATTTTTTTCCACAAAGATGTTGGTTTTTGCACAGAAACTACAATCACTAAATCACTCTATATCATATAATATTTTTTTTTGCAAGGTGGATATAAAAAAACAAATTCACTATTGAATTCTGTCCTCCTGGCATTTAGAATTAAGAAAAAAAAATGGAAAATCTTCACGAATTATTGGATGTAAATAGCCCAATTTCACATATGAAGTATACAGCCATTCTATCTTTCTTTCTTCACCATTACAAGCAAATTCATCTTTCTCTTGTGAAGTCTGAAGTTAGTTGTTATTATTGTTAGATGAGTTGCATTCAAACTCCCACAACAACAACAACAACAACAACAACAAAACAGATGAAGCCAACATTGAAATTCATCTCACAGTCCAGAATTTACTTAACGGCCAGCCTGTGCACTGTGATAAACGGAATGATGATCCGGCAACATGTCTTTATCCATGGTTTGCTTTAATTAACACTGGCTTGTTTGTTGAAAAGATGATTAATATGCCAATGAAAATTGCATAATTGAATACCACAACACTGGCATAATCAGAAAGACACATGCAGTTTTTTGATTAACATTTATTATTATTATTATTATTATTATTATTATTATTATTATTATTATTATTATGCTTTTTAATGTACTCTTCTTACTATGAAATGATACAGTTCTTTGACCAAGAGTTGAAAGGAAATGGGGCTGAGGGCAGGATACTGCATGAGCAAGAATAAAATACAATGTGGCTTAATCAGAGTGAAACAGTTCTTTGGTTAAAATGGTCTTCAGAATTTCAAATTGCAGGCAATCTCCAATTAAATATACATGCCAGCCCGATATAAAAGAATGTTATTGTAGTAGATGACACAGGAATAAAAAACCAAATATTTCTAAAAACATAAGACATAAGACATTTCTAAAAACATAATATATTTGCAAAATATCAAGAATAGTGATCTTAGGATTTATATGTGTTTAATATAAAAAAAATGACATCTTTAATATATCCTTTATTCCAATATTAAAATTTGGGGTAAATATTTTAACATATTACCTTTTTTAGTTCCTAATTTTTAGTTAGATATATTAGAAAATGTTTTAAGTTTGTAATCCAAGAAATGTAAGTATTTTGTACATATCATTTGATACCAGATTGGAAATTTTCTTTTTTATTTCATTCACTCAAGCAAATACTGTTTACTCAGTCACGTCCACGGGTCTGGCTCTATACTCAGTTCCTAGGATTTAAACATAAGTAAGAAAGCATTCCCTCCTTCAAATTGCTCACTTTAGAAATACAGTATTAAAATAAAATGCTACAATAAAAATTGGATTTTATTTTCAGAATTAACTCAGTATTACCAGTTTAAATTGAAAATAATAACCAAGTACAAATATATGCAAAATGTATGTAAACATAGTTACACTTTTGAAGTTTCAGGTAACTATAGCTGTGGCCTAATTGCTACCCCAACAAATGAAAGAAATACTCTTCTGGACTACAGATTTTTAGTGGTTCTCTATTGCTGTTTATGTAGGAATAATGCCATATAGCATTTTTTATTAATAAAATTGGAAGGTTTTGTCAGAAATAAGTAAGCTTTTGCCAAATCAGTTTAAAAATAAATTCAAACTGAAAAAAATTAACATTTAATAAACTTTTGAACTTGCTAGAACATCATTTCCTTTAATATTCTACTTTTAAGAGCTGCACAAAAACCAGATGAGATAATGAGTTGTTAGACTCCTTTGTAAAAATCATCAGATGATTGATTTATGCTGAAAACATAAGAGTAAGAATTTGATAGTACAATTTGAATTTCTGATTTAGGCAAGAGTGAGAAGAAAACTCTTGAAATATAACTTTTTCTTATCATAGTTAATAATAAAGATATACCATCGTAATACCCCATTATTTAGTGACTTTTTTCCAATTAAAGAATAGTCACCACAGAATTTTTGTCTAATTGATTACTGCAACTATGACTGTGTTGTGACACAGTCGGCACTGTGGCCCCAAGCCACCAAAATCACATTCCAGGTTCTATTCACCTGAGTCCCCTCTATGTGGACTCATTTACAGTGCCCTTTAGAAATATGCCATTGTATTATACCCAGTGGGTAAATTACATCAAAATCAAATGCTTCAATTTAGATAACTTACAAATATTATAGGCTGTTCTTTAATTCAACATTAAAACACTTGAAAAGGAAGGAAACGAGGTTTCCGATGGAGAATAAAGTTTAAAACAACAATTCATAATGGCTCAGGAAAGGTCAAATCTCCTTAAGAGAGAGAATGGCTTCCAACACAGGAAGACAATTAGAGGTCTGGGAGGTCTGGCTCGTTCACACAAAATCTGCTCCTCCAATTCTTTACTTTGAGCAAGTTACTTAACTTCTCTAAACCTGGGTTTCCTCTTCTGAAAAATGGGAATCCTTAAGAGAGAGAATGGCTTCCAACACAGGAAGACAATTAGAGGTCTGGGAGGTCTGGCTCGTTCACACAAAATCTGTGCTCCTCCAATTCCTTACTTTGAGCAAGTTACTTAACTTCTCTAAACCTGGGTTTCCTCTTCTGAAAAATGGGAATAATGACTTCCTAATGCCACAAAAAGTATTAGTTAACTCCCATTTTTTTGCCCCTACCCATCTTCCTAATATTGGTACCCTGATTTTCAATTGGGCACATGATTGCCTGAAATAAATGTAACAATATCCAACCTCCTGCGCAGGTGAGTGTGGCTGTGCTAGGTAAATTCTGGCAAATGAGGTTAAGCAGGAAAGATATGTGCAATTTTGAGAGGTTTGTATAACAGGAGAGTGAGAACCACACTTCACCTTTTCCTCTCCCTGCTGGCTGGAGTCAGAAGTGATGACTGGGGTGTGAGCAGCCGCTATGGCCCTTGAGATGGAAACACGTAGTTGAAGGCAGTAGAACAACCAAAGAGTGAACCTGGATGTCTCATGATTCAGGATGTTGACAAACCACAGATTACGTACTCTAAACTCCATATACATTAAGAAAGATAACCTTCCTTCTTACATAAGCCAACGCCATTTTGGGGTTTTGTTCACTTACAGCTGGAACAAATATTAACTGATAACTAATGTATACTCTGGACCTTGGATGATAATGATGTGTCAGTGTAGGTTCACCAATTGTAACAAATGTACCACTCTGGTGGAGGATGTTGATAATGGGAGAGGCTGTTTATGTGTGGGGCTGGGGGTATACAGGATATCTCTGTGCCTTCCTCTCAATTTTGCTGTAAACCTAAAACAGCTCTAAAAAACCAAAGTTATATACATATACAAGTATATACGCACACACACAAGGGATCTTCAAAAAGTTCGTGGAAAGGTTCCTTTTTTTTGGAAGTACTCGTGTGTACGTGTACGTGTGTGTGTTACATGTATATGAGTTTATTTAAATATATGTATATATATTGCATACATACAAATTCATAGGCTTTATATTGATGTAATAAATAAAACGAGAAAATGCACATACATCACTTAGCACGGTGCCAGACACTTAATAAGCCCTGTGCAAATGTAGTCAATGATGATGATGATGGTAATGGTTATAATATCCTGATTCATTTAATTTATTTCACATTTTTAAAAAACTCCTGCTATGTGCCAGACATTGTTCTAAGCAGTAGTAGATAAAATCCTTTCATATATAAAGTTTTGTAAATAAAGTTTTATTGAAACACATTCTTGCCCATTCATTTACAAATGGTCTACTGATGCTTTTGCACAATATGGCAGAATTTATATTTCTTATGTAGTCCTTTACTGAAACTATTTGTCGATCTCTGTTCTAGAGAACAATGGGGCTTGCATTCTAACGGAGAAGATAGACAAAATAAATAATGAAAACTTAAAGGTAAAATGTAACACAGTAAACATAAACTTTTTAAAATTGACTTAAACAGCAAGTTAATCAGCTATGAAAACACACAAAAGAAGGAGAGTACTTGAGAAGCCATCGTGAGTCCTTCATCAGGCTTTTGGGTATATCCAAATTATGAAGACGAATAGACTCTCAAAAGCTTATGCAATCAGACCCCTAATTTTGATCACAACCTTGCTAAGCATCCTCTGGTAATCTGGCTTCCCATATAGCTTGCTTACAGATAAAAAAATATAGTGAAAAGGCTAATATGAATCTCTGGTCCACCTTTTATTTATTTATTTATTTATTTATTATTTTATTAGTTACAAATATTCATGAGATACAAAGCTGATCATCACCCCTCAGGCCCAAGATGTGAAGGCCAGATTCATATTAGCAGCATATCCATTACCACAAATTGTTGATTATACCCTCTGTCCCCCACTCAATTATCCCAAACCTCCTTCCCCCTCCCCTTTACACCCTAACTCCTCTTTGTATCCCAAGTTATGTTCTCTCCCTCTGCAAGTCCAATGCACCACTGCGGTCTATCTTTCCTTCCTTCTTTCTCTCTTAGCTCCCACTTATAAGTGAGTACACATGGTATTTATCCCTCTGTGCTTTGCTTATTTCACTCAACATAAGTTTCTCCAGGCTCATCTGGTTCATCTGACAGACATAATTCTCACTGC
>NW_007727102.1:368632-371314 GCF_000696425.1 Galeopterus variegatus
CCAGTGATGCCTCAAATTTTTACAAAAAGAAGCTTAAATCACTCACTCTCCTGGTTTTCCTCCTTTCATTCTGACAGTCCTTTGCAGTCTCCATGGCTGTAACCTCTTACCCTGATCCTTCCTTAAATATCAGAGTTCTATAGGGTCCTTTTCTCCCTTCTTATTCAATATTCCTATCTCTTGTCATTGCTCTCGAATCTTTAACAAAGTCCTGAGGCTTCTCTTACTTAAATCTCTACTTGCTCTCCTCTCTTCTCAGTCTCTGCTTCTCCTGCCTTGTTTCAAGTCCTCATCATCTTTGGCCAGGATTATAGCTTTCATCTCCTAACCTACATCATCCAGGCTTACACTCCATCACAAGGTGGCTACAATAGCAATCTTTCTAAAAAGCTATCTGACTTTTTAATTCTCATTCCCCCCAAAAACCTCACCAAAAAACAAACAACTAAAAGAATTAAAAACAAAAAACAAAAACAGAGCAGTAACCTCTGGACCGATCCTGCCACTACCTGTAGGCTGGCTTCTGGACTCTGCCTTCAGTTAGCCCGACCATTGGTAACCACAAGTGGTTAATTATTAAAGTACAGGCCCACATGAAGAAGAGATGTGGAACTGAAGCCAGGCTCTTCTGTGTCCTGTACTTACCAAGTTTCCAGGGAAGCTTCTTTTTCTTGACTTGGACTTTAAGTGGTAAAAATACGTACATTCTTCCTGAGAGTGTGTAAGCATTGGTTCATCACTCTGCCTTTATCAAGATGTGGTGGTAGAATTTACACTATCCTATCTCTGGGAACCCCAGCCCCCTTTGACAAATTAGGAGCAAAATAGCTCAGCTGGTAACATCCATAGGGCAGATGAGAGATGAAAATATAAAATCGCTCTGGAAAGATGTGTTTCCTAACCATCCATGACTCCCACAGATGAAATCTCCTAAAATAAGCTAACAATTCAAAATCACAAAATACACAGAAAAATACACAGGTTAGTCAGAGTAATGTTAAAACAGACATAGGCTCCCATGAGCTTCTGGTGATGATAATGACAATAATAGTTAATATTTACTGAGAAATTATTATGTGTCAGACACTATTCTAAGGACACGCATTAAACATCCACAGTAACTCAATGGGAAGGCATAATTACCTCCTTCAATAGTTGAGGAAACTGATTATAATTAACTGAAAAGGTGTCAAAATAAGTATGTTCAAAATAATTAATGATGTAAAAGAAGCAATCAAAATGTTCATAAGAGTAAAACAAAACACTACTAAAACAAAAAGCAGACCTAAAAATAGAGAATTTCTAGAAATGAATATGTTTAAATTGAAACCTCAGAGAAAAATTAAACCATTGATTAGACTGCGGAAAGAACTATTAAAAAAATTATTAAGAAATAAGGAGAGCAGAATAAATAGTTCATATCTCTAATATGAATTCCAGAAGGAAAAAATAGAGAGAAGAAAGAAATAGANTTAGCAGCATATCCATTACCACAAATTGTTGATTATACCCTCTGTCCCCCACTCAATTATCCCAAACCTCCTTCCCCCTCCCCTTTACACCCTAACTCCTCTTTGTATCCCAAGTTATGTTCTCTCCCTCTGCAAGTCCAATGCACCACTGCGGTCTATCTTTCCTTCCTTCTTTCTCTCTTAGCTCCCACTTATAAGTGAGTACACATGGTATTTATCCCTCTGTGCTTTGCTTATTTCACTCAACATAAGTTTCTCCAGGCTCATCTGGTTCATCTGACAGACATAATTCTCACTGCAAATAAGTGAACTGGCTTTTCATTGTATACATTAGTCTCTTATGAGCTTTATCTTTATGTGTCAGTAACCCTGAGTCTGAAATGTCCCTACACTGCTATTCACCCGCTCAATACAGTTAAAAAGTTATTCCTTATACAATTTAAATTTCAAAGATATTTTTTTCCTGTGCAGTTTGGCATTGATAGTAAAGGATCCTGAGTTGAGTTTAAAAAATTAACATCCTTTTCCCTACTTCTCAAAATATAACCAAATGGCTAGAGGAACAGTTATCAAGAACAGTTATTAGGAACAATCTTCCAATAGCAAAATCATTTCAACTCTCCAAAATTCTAGAAGAAGAAAAAAGTCTGTACTCCTTTGTTAAGACAGGTTGACTAAAACACACATTCATGTGTGCACACATACACATAATACATAAGGCAACTTCTTTGGGGAACATTTTACAAGTTCAGTTCAAAGATCAGTCATTCATAATACATATATTCAGAAAAGTTATGCACCATGTCTCAAGTAGCAACCTAAAATATTAGGACGATATATCCAGTAAGGTGCTTACTGAGTGGTAGAGCACAATCCACAAGGTTCAAGTGACTTCTTAGGAGATTATTGCCTTCTCAATTCCACAAGTCAGCTTATGAGGCAGACAGAAGGAAAAATGACAACCAGAAAGATCCATTTCTGAAAACCTTTAAAAAAAAAAAAAAGATGCCTCCATTTTCTCATCACCTGGCCAGCTTCTCATGTGAATCATTCAAAGCTCAGGTGATGGATCTCTGTTATTGAACTTGCTTCACTACCTAAATCAGGCCAGGCTTAGCCAAATAGATGGTCAACATAAGTCATAATTCGCCAGTGATGCCTCAAATTTTTACAAAAAGAAGCTTAAATCACTCACTCTCCTGGTTTTCCT
>NW_007727102.1:372971-373671 GCF_000696425.1 Galeopterus variegatus
GTAAAACAAAACACTACTAAAACAAAAAGCAGACCTAAAAATAGAGAATTTCTAGAAATGAGTATGTTTAAATTGAAACCTCAGAGAAAAATTAAACCATTGATTAGACTGCGGAAAGAACTATTAAAAAAATTATTAAGAAATATAATAGTTCATATCTCTAATATGAATTCCAGAAGGAAAAAATAGAGAGAAGAAAGAAATAGAAATATTTGAAGAGATAATGGCTAAAATTATTTTGGAATTAAATGAAATGAGTCATTATATTTTAAAGAACACAAATCAAAATGAAAAAATAGTAAAGTCATAACTTAAACAGATCGTGTGCAACTACAGAGCATCAAAGTCAAAAAGAAGTTAAAAATAACCAAAGAGAAAAAGCAGATGACCTACAAAGAAGTTAACAATTAATCTAACAATCTTTCCAGGAGCAAGGAAAAAAAAGCAAGAAAATAATGGAATATCTTCAAAGATCTGTGAGAAACTAATTGTCAACATAAACTTTAACATAGTTAGTTTATTATTAAACAGTGAGAGCCAAATAAAGTATTTTTTAAGGCTTAAAAGGATTGAGAGTTTACTATTAAGAGAACATTGCAGAGGAAATACTAATTTTAGAAATAAGAAATTAAGGCTTTTAAGATGGTGACGGGTCTGGAGCGGCTGTGCCAGGAGACAGCGCGACCCTGAGAAGTGTGCG
>NW_007727102.1:378649-379790 GCF_000696425.1 Galeopterus variegatus
TTTTTCCTTTTTGTCTTTTTTCGTGACTGGCAACAGATCGCAACCCTCAGTGTCGCACCCGCACCGGACCAGGACCGGCATCGGGATCGCAACCCTCGGCGCTGCACCTGCACCTCGCTCAGCCAGTGAGTGGCCGGTCTGTATGTGGGATCCGAACCCTTGGCGGGAGGGCCGCCGCGCTCCCAAGTGGCGCACTGTAGCAGTGCGCCACCGGGCCGGCCCCGAAAAAAGGAATTCTTTAAAAGTTGTTCAAAAAAAAAAAGTTTGTGAAAATAGAAGAAAAAAGAATCAGAGTATATAATGTACAATATTATATAGTAGAAATCATTAGAACTAGATCAGTAATAACAATAAATGCAAACAGAGAAGATATCTAGTTAACAGACAAAGAATCTGAGTCTAAGTTTTTAAAAATCTATCTATATGTTAGATTCATAAGGCACACCTAAAATAAGGAAATAAATAGGTAAAGGAACAAAGTATACGAGAAAAATACTGTATCAAAGTCAACAGAATTATGGCCAATAATCATTATTAAGGATAAAGAGAGTAATAAAATAATTACTGAAGCAGCAATTCAGTAATAAAAAATAACATGCATGCACTTAATGACATAGCTTCAAAGTACATAAAGGAAAAATTCAGTTAAGTACAACAGAAAAATGAATAAATCCATGCTCATAAGAGGAGAAGCAAATATACCTCCTGCCAAAATTGGTAAATCAAGCAGAAAAACATTAGACTATCTGAATAACCAAAATTAAATGCTTGATATAATGGACTCTGCACTTAATAATTACAGAATACAGATTATTCCAGTGCATGTATGTAATGTTGACTACTGCCTATCCACTCAACCCCAGAACAGTGACTGAACCAAATCCAAATTGGGATTTTCCCCATTATTTGTGGTAATAAGTTGTTGTTTCAACCTTGAGTTAGTTTGTGTTCCAACACTACTCTTGTGACTGCACTCAAAATTGACACTTGAGTCAGGCCTAAATAGAGTTGAATTCAATAGAGGGAGCACTGTGTGATTTTTATCTGAACATGAACTAGATGCTTACTTAAGACACATTCTCGCCATTCTCTAAGCAGACCCATTAGTGGTTGCTATGAACTTGATTGTTTACCCCAAGTT
>NW_007727102.1:380627-382390 GCF_000696425.1 Galeopterus variegatus
AAGAAGAGGAAGAGAGATCTCCTACTCTTTCCATGTGCATGCACTGAAGAAAGGCCATGTGAACACACAGCTAGAAAGTGGACACCTGCAAGCCAAGAAGAGAGCCCTCACCAGAGCCAGATTCTGCTGGCACCCTGATCTCAGGCTTCCAGTCTCCAGAACTGTAAGAAAATTAATTTCTGTTGTTTAAGGCAAAGAGTCTAAGGTGTTATGGCAGCTTGAGCAGACTAATAGTAGCAAAACAAGTGAAGGAAATTAAAGGAAGCAATATAACCCAAGTTTATAAAAATATTATTATTATATTGAAAGTATGATGTAACACGTTCTCCCAACCCATATCAAACCACTCTGACCTTTGCTACCACTTACAATAATTGGTGAACTGGGTTTTTCTGAAATATAATCCTGGAGTGTCATTATTCATTAACTCAGGAAACACGTATTGCCTGCAGTTATTACTCAGAAAAATACTTCTTCTCCCTAAAAAGGAACGTTTCCAACTTTTACAAAATATGCCTTTTTTCTTGAATTGATTTTACATTTTATTGCAGTATTCTACCCATTGTATGAACTCAATAAACACTTGTTGATTAAAGAGGAAAATAAAAGTCTCGTTGATATTAAGGGTCTAAGTAAAAGTAATGAGTAGAAATTGCATATTACATAACTTACTTTCTCAATAACACATACACCAGAATCTACAGTGATACTGGTGACAATACCCAAGATTGCTTAGGTATAGTTATATTCGTAGACACAGAACTGTGCAATATAACTGCCATGTAAGTAGAAGATACATGCATGAATGTGGGCATAGGAAGATGAAATGATTCTGAACGGAAGAAAGAAGTGGCAAATTAGATAAGGTATCAATGCTCCCTGAGTAAATATTGCTTTTTTCTTTTAAACATCATGAAGTTCAAAGAGCTGGGCATAAGATACATGGTTCCTTATTGCTCCCCTGCAAACCATGATGGAGAATTTAAAATTTACATTAGTGAAATGAAGCTAAGCGAAGCTACCTTTGAGAGAAGCCACTAACAAGAAAACAATGCACTACCATAATCAACCATTCTCAAAAGATTATCACTGTAATAACTGAGCTTACAGCTTGTTGTTACCTACAACACTACTTGATGCTCAGTGGGGAGCTGAAGTGACTCACCAACATTTCAGTGCCTTGATGTATGCAATGTAAATAAAGCAACTTTGAAACAGAATGAGACTAACATAAGCAGGATATCTGATACATAAAAAAATGTGTTGAATTTTACGTGATGGGTCTGGAAAAGAAATAGCTGTCATTCCAAAAAAAAAAAAGCCCACTAAGCATGTAGCATGCAATCATTATTTTTGTAAATATATTTCAAAACATATACCCAGGTTATAGAAAAGCAAATGTTGTAGATTTTCTCAGACAAATGAGGTTTTAATGGCTTTTACCTCCTAAAGTGTTAAACATTCTTTTATTTCCAATAACAATGGAGCCAATGAACTGTAAAAAAAGAAATGCAAAAAGTTCTTCCAACAATTTCCTCCTTGTTGTGGCTGATTCTGAACCATTGTGCTTCAAGAATTCTAGCATTAAATATTTCACTAGTTGCACAGCCTTCAACTAAATTGCACTTATCTGAAAATTAATTAAAGACATTACCAATTATTTAAATAGTTTGCAAGAATTAACACATTTTTGGCCATACCTTCTGTGTACAAGGCACAGAATTGGAAGCCAGAAGGGAGTAACATCTACATTTATAAAAAAA